>NC_046172.1:86653153-86663299 GCF_011064425.1 Rattus rattus
AAGGGGAAGCCCTGGGTCCTGCTAATACTGAACCCCCAGTGAACTAGACTGTTGGGGGGAGGGCGGCAATGGGGGGAGGGTGGGGAGGGGAACACCCATAAGGAAGGGGAGGGGGGAGGGGGATGTTTGCCCGGAAACCGGGAAAGGGAATAACACTCGAAATGTATATAAGAAATATTCAAGTTAATAATAAAAAAAAAGACACGTGCTCCATTATATTTCATAGCAGCCTTATTTATAATAGCCAGAAGCTGGAAAAGAATCCAGATGCCCTTCAACAGAGGAATGGATACAGAAAATGTGGTACATCTACACAATGGAGTATTACTCAGCTATCAAAAACAATGACATTATGAAATTCGTAGGCAAATGGATGGAACTGGAAAATATCATCCTGAGTGAGGTAACCCAATCACTGAAAAACACACATGGTATGCACTCATTGATAAGTGCGTATTAGCCCAAATGCTTGAATTACCCTAGATCCACAGAACACATGAAACTCAAGAAGGATGACCAAAATGCGAATGCTTTACTCCTTCTTTAAAAGGGGAACTAGAATATCCTTGGCAGGGAATAGAGAGGCAAAAATTAAAACAGACACAGAAGGAACACCCATTCAGAGCCTGCCCCACATGTGGCCCATACATATACAGCCACCCAATTAGACAAGACGGATGAAGCAAAGAAGTGCAGGCCGACAGGAGCCGGATGTAGATCGCTCCTGAGAGACACAGCCAGAATACAGCAAATACAGAGGTGAATGCCAGCAGCAAACCACTGAACTGAGAATAGGACCCCCGTTGAAGGAATCAGAGAAAGGTCTGGAAGAGCTTGAAGGGGCTCGAGACCCCATATGTATAACAATGCCAAGCAACCAGAGCTTCCAGGGACTAAGCCACTACCTAAAGACTATACATGGACTGACCCTGGACTTTGACCTCATAGGTAGCAATGAATATCCTAGTAAGAGCACCAGTGGAAGGGGAAGCCCTTGTTCCTGCCAAGACTGAACACCTAGTGAACGTATTGTTGGGGGGACGGTGGTAATGGGGGGAGGATGGGGAGGAGGAAGAGTTAGGGGGATGTTGGCCTGGAAACCGGGAAGGGGAATAACAATCAAAATGTAAATAAGAAATACTCAAGTTAATAAAGATTAAAAAAAAAAAAGAAATCTGGTGTAATTCTGATAGGTCCACCTTCATAAGTTACTTGTCCTTTTTCCCTTACTGTTTTCAATAGTCTTTCTTTGTTCTATGATTTGGTTTTTTAATTATAATGTGGCAGGAGGAATTTCTTTTCTTGTCCCATCTGTTTGGTGTTCTGTAGGCTTCTTGTGTGTTTATGGGCATCTCTTTCTTTAGGTTAGGGTTGTTTTCTTCTATAATTTTGTTGAAGAAGTTTGCTGACCCTTTGACCTGGGAATTTTCACTCTTTTCTATAACTATTATTCTCAGGATTAGCCTTTCATTGTGTCCTTGCTTTCTTGAATATTTTGAGTTAGGAGCTTTTTGCATTTGTATTTTCCTTGACTGTAGTGTAGATGTCTTCTATGGTATCTTCTAAACCCCATATTGTCTCTTCTATTTCTTTTCTGTTGGAGATGCTTACATCTATGACTCCTGATCTCTTTCCTAGGTTTTCCATCTCCAGGACTGTCTCCCTTTGTGCTTTCTTTAGTGTTTCTATTTCCATTTTTATGTCCTGGACAGTTTCCAGTTTTATGTCCTTGACCTGTTTGATTGTGTTCTCCTGTATTTCTTTAAGGGATTTATGTGTTTCTTTTTTCAGGTTTTCTACTTGTTTTCTTGTGTTCTCCTACATTTCTTTAAGGGAGTTATTTATGTCCTTTTTAAAGTCCCCTATCATCTTCATGAGATAGAAGTTAGATCTGAATCTTGCTTTATAGGTGTGTAGGTGTATATACAGCTTTCTGTGGTAGAAAACCTGGGTTCTGCTGTTGCCAAGTAGTATTGGTTTCCGTCTCTTATGTCCTCTTGCCATTTGGTTATCTCTGGTATTAACTGGCCTTGATATCGATGACTGGAGCCTGTCCCTCTTGTGAGCTTGTGATCCTGTGACCCTTTGATCCTGTGATCCTGGATTCGTCAGATCCCCTGGGGAATATAGCTGCAAGTGGAGTGTGGGATGAACAGGGTGGGATCCAGAACAGAGTCTCTACTCCCAGCACAATTCCTAGTGTGCTTTTAAAATTAATTCATCTACTAAAATTATGTTAGTGTCTTCAGAAATAAAAATGCTGAAATAAGGAGCAAAACTTATTTATGCACGAAAAAACTATAATAGCACTGTTTCAGTGAAATAAAGTTGCAATACTCTATAAAGTATTTACATATGACATATTTCACCTGTCAAGGTTATTCTATAACCTGTAGACCAATTATATGACCAACATTTTTTAATTTGTTCAACAATTCTTAGAGGTAAGCATTTCATCATTTTGCAGTTAAAAAAAAACATACCCAGCTTTCTTTTTTCTAAAAGATATATTTTTTAAAATTTATTTTTATGTATTTGTGCATGTGTTCCTTATGGAGGCCAAAAGAAGGTATTTAATGCTACTGGAACTAGAGTTACAGGTAGCTGTGGACTGCCAAAGTAAATATTTGGAACTAAACTCAAGTATTCTTAACCACTGAACCATATCTCTAATCCAAATCCAAAGTTCTTAAGTGAATAAAGGATTTCCTAAAAATATCATACAACTAATGAATATCACATATCTGACATTTAAGTTTGGTGCTTTTTCACTAAATTCACAATATAAGTATATATATATATATATATATATATATATATATGTGTGTGTGTGTGTGTGTGTGTGTGTGTGTGTGTGTGTGTGTGTGTGTGTAGTTAGAATCATTTCTATTAGTTCTCAGAGTAAAGACAAGGTTCTTGAACTTTCAGTTTGAGGCTTATATACTAAAATTCTATAATTATAGACATGAACACTCTTTCAATGTCTAGAAAATATTATACATAAATAATCTTTCAACTTTTTAAAAAAAAATATGTCAAGTTTAATATGTCAAGATTATTTTCTCCTGGGTTATAAATTAGGCAAGATTTAAACAAATCCCAACCTGTGTAAAAAATAATATTTAATTGTGATTCTTTAATCTAGAAGTTGTTTTTCTAATAGTAACTTACAGAATTAGCCAAGGTGTTTTAGGACATTTTTGTCAAATATCAAATCAACTACTCTTAACCATGGCCATGCAATTTTCTTAGCCTCTCCATTTATGTTGATATGTGATAATTCTAGTAATGATTTTAGTTTCTACAAATAAAACGACTTTCTCTAGATATTTCTTTTCCACACAGACCCCCAGTAATGGCAATTTAGGAAAGATCCCTATTGATCACATAACATTCTTTTTTTTTCTTTTATTGGATATTTTCTTTATTTATATTTCAAATGTTATTCCCTTTGTGAGTTTCCACTCAGGAAAGTCCCCATTACCCCAGCTCTTGCCTCCATGAAGGTGCTCCCCCACCCATCGACACACTCCCTCCTGTTTCCTCGTCCTGGCATTCCCCTATTGTTATATCTCCCTTTTCATTTCTGATTTTTTAATCTGTATATTCTTTTTGTGCCCTCTAGTTAGTCTGGATAAGAGTGTATCTATCTTGTTGATTTTCTCAAAGAACCAACTCCTGTATTTTTAGATTCTTTCTATATTTCTTTTTGTTTCTACTTGGTTTATTTCAGTCCTGAGTTTGATTATTTCCTGTCATCTACTACTTTTCAGTGTATTTGCTTCTTTTTCTTCTAGAGCTTTCAGGTGTGCTCTCAAGTTGCTGCTGTATGCTTTTCCTTTCTTTTGGAGGCACTCAGAGCTATGAGTTTTCCTTTTAGCACTGCTTTCATTTTGACCCATAATTTTTGGTATGTTGTGCCTTCATTTTCATTAAATTATAATAATTTCTCTTTTTTATTTCTTCCTTGACTAAGTATTCGTTGAGTAGAGTGTTGTTCAGCTTCTATGTGTATGTCAGCTTTCTGTTGTTTTTTGTTGTCATTGAAGACCAGCCTTAGTCTATGGTGATCTGATAGGATGCAATGTAATATTTTAATCTTCTTTTATATCTTGAGTCCTGTTTTGTTACCAATTATATGGTCAATGTTGGAGAAGGCACCATGAAGTGCTGAGAAGAAGGTATATACTTTTGTTTTATGATGAAATGTTCTATAGATATGTATTAAATCCATTTGATTCACAACGGGTTAATTTCAACGTGTTTCTCTTTAGTTTCTCTTTCTATGATCTGTCATCTCAGACAATGCAGTATTGAAGTCTCCCACTATTATTGTGTGAGGTGCTTTGTGTGTTTTGAGCTTTAGTAAAGTTTCTTTTATGAACGTTCATGCCCTTGCATTTAGAGCATAGATGTTCCGAATTTAAAGTTCATCTTGGTAGATTTTTCTTTGATAAGTATTAAGTATTCTTCTTTGTCTTTTTTGATAACTTTTGGTTGAAAGTCGATTTTATTCTATATTTGAATGGCTACTCCAGTTTGTTTCTTGAGACCATTTGCTTGGAAAAAATTTTCCAACCTTTTATTCTGAGATAGTGTCTGTCTTTGTCACTGATGTGTGATTCCTGTATGCACCAAAGTGTCTTGTCCAAAAAATTCCTGTTTACATATACAGTAAAGTGTATGTCTTTTTATTGGGGAATTGAGTGCATTGATGTTAAGAGATATTAAAGAAAAAAAATGATCCTTTTTTCTTTTTGTTGTTAGAGGTGGAATTATGTTTGTATGGCTATCCTCTCTTGGACTTGTTGAAAGAAAAGTATTTCTTGCTTTTTCTGGCAGGTAATTTCCCTCCCGGTGTTTGAGTTTTCCATCTATTATCTTTTATAGGGCTGGATTTGTGTGAAGAAATTGCATAAATTTGGTTTTGTCATGGAACATCTTGGTGTCTCCATCTATGTTAATTGAGAGTTTTGTTATCAATTAGCTTGGGCTGGCATTTGTGTTCTCTTAGGGTCTGTGTGTCGTCTGCCCAGGATCCTCTGGCTTTCAGTCTCTGGCAGGAAGTCTGGTGTAATTCTGATAGGTCTGCCTTTGTATGTTACTTGACCTCTTTTCCTTATTGCTTTTAATATTCTTTCTCTTTTGTGCATTTGGTGTTTTGATTATTATGTGACAGAAGTAGGTTTATTTTCCTTTCCTGATGCAGTCTATTTGGAGTTTTCTGAGCCTCTATTATGTTTATGGGAATCTCTTTCTTTAGGATAGAGAATTTTTCTTCTATAATTTTTTTTTCGAAGCTGGGGACCTAACCCAGGGCCTTGCGCTTCCTAGGCAAGCGCTCTACCACTGAGCTAAATCCCCAACCCCTTCTTCTATAATTTTGTTGAACATATTTCTGGCCCTTTAATTTAGGAATCTTTGCTCTCTTCTATATCTATTATCCTTAAGCATGGTCTTCTCATTTCATCCTGGATTTCCTGGATATTTTGAGTTAGGTTTTTTTGTTTGTTTGTTTGTTTGTTTGTTTGTTTTGGGTTTTTTGTTTTTTTTTGCATTTTCTTTGTTGTGTCAATGATTTTTATGGTATCTTCTGCACCTGGGAGTCTCTCTTCTATCTCTTGTATTCTGTTGGTAATGCTTGCATCTATGATTCTTGATCTGTTTCCTAGGTTTTCTATATCCAAGACTGTCTCACTTTATGTCTTCTTTATTGTTTCTATTTCCATTTTTAGATCCTGGATAGTTTTGTTCAATTACTTCACCTGTTTGTTTGTGTTTTCTTACAATTCATTAAGGGATTTTTGTGTTTCCTCTTTAAGGGCTTCTATATGTTTACCTGTGTTCTCCTGTATTTATTTAAAGGAGTTATTTTTGCCCTTCCTAAACTCCTCTATCATCATCATGAGATGTGATTTTAAGTTCCAATCTTGCTTTTCCAGTGTGACGGTGTATGTAGGACTGGCTGTAGTGGGAAAACTGGGTTCTGATGATGCCAAGCAGCCTTGGTTTCTGTTGCTTATGTTCTTGTGCTTGCCTCTTGCCATTTGGTTATATCTAGTCTTACCTTTCCTTGCTGTTTCTGACTGCAGCCTGTCCCTCCTATGATCCTGGTTGTGTCAGAACTCCTGAGAGTCCAGCTGCCTCTGTGATATTGATATCCTGGGTGTTTCAGAGCACCTCTGATCTTTGGCGTGTTACAGCACCTAGGAGTTGGGCTTTCGTTGGGTGTTGTGGGACTGGGTGCAGAGCCAGCACTCAAGGTTTGCTCATGGCTCTGATTCAAACTAGAAGGGACCCATGTCCCTGACTGGTTGGAGGTTCCTCTGTCCCTGGATCATGAGGGACACAGTTACTCTGGGTGTTGGGCCCTCTCCTCTGATCCTGGGTGTTTCAGAACATGGGTGTTTCAGAGCACCTGGGCACTAGACTTCCTCTGGGTGTTGTATGAATGGGTGCAGAGCCAGTACCCAAGGTCTGCTAGGGTGTTGGTTCAGACCAGAAATGCCCCATGCCACTGGCTGGCAGGATTGGGGGATGGTCCTGTGTCCCTGGATCCCCGGGTGCCAGTTACTCCCAGTTTTGTGGCAGATGTTGTCGTCTTCTCACCTCTGATCCTGGGTGTGTTAGATCATCTGGTAATTGGGCTTTCTCTGGGTGTTGTGGGAATGGGTGTGGAGCCAGTGCCCATTGTCTGCCCAGAGCACTGGTTCTAACCTGAAGGGAGATCAAGTAACATTCTTAACTGAATATTTAAAGGTTACTTTTGGCAACAGCTAACTGAACACACACACACACACACACTCACACACACACACACACACACACACACACACACTCACACACACACACACAAATACAATGTCTTTCCTTACTGCCTTCCTTTCAAAACTATAAGGGAGTCTCATTATACCAATGTGCCTAAACTGTACTCAGTGCCATTAGTGTTTATGGTATAATACCATTTGTGGAAATATGTAAATATTGTGTAAATACAGATCTACAAGTCAAACATATTTGCAAAAAGAGTCCCAATATACTTAATAATTCTGCTAAATCAAAGCACTTTCATTTATTCTTCAAGCTTTAACTTTCACTAGTGACACTGATATGTATCTCAATATATTCATTTAATAATTAGAAACATTTCATATTTGTAAATTCAAAGTTAACTGTATAATATGTATTCCAAGATAGCAGGCCAAAGAGACGATTTTTCCTAATTGACATTGAAAGAAATGATTAGCATGCTGCAGTACTTGTCTAACTCCTTTAGATTCATTAATTATTCAGGATTAATTCTGTGAAAATCCAGAGAATGCTTATGATGATGAGTTCTTAAGATATACAACTGTTCAAGGAGATAAGAACTGTTCATGAATTTATCATGTATTCAAATACACTATAAAGATCTTGGCTGCTATAAATGTCTTCTACTTTTTTATATAATTACTAAATATTGGTGGAGAATGCACATTAACATTTGCCCATTAAAATCAGATTATGGTTTGCTGAACTATTAAGATTTATTAACCTTGCACAAGGTTATATACAAACTGTTCAAAGCCTTGTATTTATGGAAGTATTTTATATACATTTGCCTTTTTCACATACCTTATCTGGTCATACCAACATGAATATGTGAGACAAAGAGCAGGTTAGATGTCAATTGTAGACCAGCTACAATACTGATGGTTGAAAATATAGTCATCAAGCTATATAATCAGGAAGTATATAGTTTAGCAAGATAGATCATTAAACAAACATCAATAATGAATTATGGTAATTACTACAAAAAAGACAAGGGGGCTACAGAAAGACAAAAGATACATGTTGAGCTTAGCTTCTAGTGTTCATATGTTATTATTTATGTGGGAAGAGGTATATATAGAGCTTAGGAAACTAGAAGAGATCAATGGGAAGAGAAAAAAAAATATCTTAAGCATGAAAAGTATAGAAAGGGAAGAGAAGGTCAATCCAAACTAAGTATGTATAGAAATTCCAAGGAAATATAGTAAAGTGTTACTGTACAAAAAGTGGCAAACCAGGTTGTTCTTAGACAGGTACAGGAGGAGCCTTGATAGAAATTTGGAGGAACAGCATCATGGATTTTTTGTAAGATGTTCTTAATGCTTTATAGTAGTTTGTGGTGAAGGCTGGAGGGAGACCAGGGAGGACATGAGAGAAAAATCTTAGACACACAAATCTGGACAAGACTGATAAAGAGAAAAGCATTAAAACCTGTAGTAAAATGGGTGATCACTCACATGAAGTACAAAACACCATGAAATAACAAGCATAGTGTCACATTCTTATAGAGAAAATGATTGTAAAATAGGGCACCAGGCAGAAGGATCTGAAAGATATACTCCTAAGTGTCAATAGCTCTCATTCTTTCTGATTATGCTGGCTTATGAGCACTCTTTGACATCATATTTTGTGTACTCATGTGTATGCATGTGACTGATGAATATATATTCATTTTATAATAAGAAAGTAGAATACACAGTGAATTAACTTTGATTAATTTAACCAGACTTTAATTTGTCTCTTCCCCTAAAAGCACAATTGAAAGAGCAGTAATGAAGGGGAAAACTTGAATACATAGGGGAGAATGGTTTCAGCAGTTAAGACAGCATGTGCTGCTATTACAGAGGACTGGAGTTTGATTCCCTGTACCCACAAAAGGATTTAATATCACACACACACACACACACACACACACACACACACACACACATTACCTTAAATACATACCAATATTTGGAGTTATAACATTGAATGTCTTCTTTTTTGCTTTTTGCTTTTTACTTATTCAGGCACTATTTATTATCATATTCTACCCAACAGTACAGATAAGTTCCTAATGTACACTATTGGTAGATATAGTCATTCAAAAGACTGCTTAATAGTACCATAGAAATTGTGTTTACTTTGAACTATCCCTTATCAATCTCTGTCCTCTACCTTCTCTAAACTCTTATATTTCTATTCTACTCTCTATGAAATCAGTATTTTTAGTGTCTATGGATATGGGAGATTGTGTGCTGTTTGTCTTCCTGTGCTTGGCCTATTTCCATTAATAAAATGTTCTCGAATTTCATCTATGCTACATAAAGTGACAGGAAGTCATTCTTTTCCCAAAGAAACTGAAACAAGTGTCAAATGCATATTTTCACCCCTTTGCTTACTGCAGCATTATTCACAAGAATCTAGATAAAAAACCAACTGAAGTTCCCTGCAATGGGAATCTTCAGAGTTTTTATCTATCTGTCTCTTTGTCCGTCTGTCTGTCTGTCTATTTAATTTATGTTCCTATCACAGACCCCCTCCTTCTCTTCCCAGTCCCACCCTTACAAATCCCTGTCTGCATTGCCACTTCCCCTTCTCCTCAGTTCTTAGAATCGGTAAACCGAGGCCTCATGTCACACACCACAGAATGTCATAAGCTAACAGAGGCCATACTAAACTACATGGTGAAATCTTGTCTCACTTAAAATAGGTGTTGTGTATGTTAACAGAGAATTTTGTTTAGCTATGGCAAAGGACCAAATCTTGTTTTATGGGAACGTCCTTGATCATGTGTGACAATGTCGATATAAAAATTCAGAAAATAATTGATACTCATATTCTTTACTCCTACGAATTAACTCAGTAAGAAACAGGTTGCAATTTGCCAGCTGTGATTGCAGAAGCAACAACTATGTTCTCACATGTTCAGTGGATGAAATGATGACAAGGTGATTGTAAAATGCAGATTGATTCTAAAGCATGTTGCAGTATTAGGAAGGCAACAAAACAAATGAGAAGGAAAATACCTGTGAATGAACAAGCATGCTGTTTCATTTCTTGGACTTAAAAAATATTTTCACTTAACTTGAATCCTCACGTAGTTTTTAAGAATGTGCTCTTCTAACAACAATATCAACCAAGCAGATTCCCCAGAGCTCCCAGGGACTAAACAACCAACGAAAGAGTAGACATGGAGGGACCCATGGCTCCAGCAACATATGTAGCAGAGGATGGCATTGTCTGGCATCAATAGGAGGAAAAGTTCTTGAATGGTGAAGGCAATTCCCAGAGTATAGGAATGTCAGTGGTTGCCCCCCCAGTGTGGGGAATCCCAGGGTGTTGCAGTGGGAGTGT
>NC_046172.1:87018399-87115899 GCF_011064425.1 Rattus rattus
CTCTGTGAACCTGACTCAGGACATCTGCATACAAGTGTAAAGATCATTATATACATAATATATATTATATATGATTGAATATAATATATTATGGAAGAATATAAGTTTAGAGAATCTGGGTGTTTGGAAAACTTCCAAAATTGCTTCCAGATAAAGGAAAAGAATAATGATGACGATGTCAATCCCCAAATGCTAGCCAACCTCTTTGTGTTTTGTAGGCAACTGATTAAGTCTATCTGTGTACAAAGGCACAATTGGAGAAGTCATAATTCTGTAATCTTTTTCCTTTTCCTCCTAGGTATCGCTGTATCTGCTGTTGTAGCTGCCCCTAACCTGCAGAATCTGAAGACTTTGCCCCTGATCTGGGAATATTCTGGATCAGAACAAACCAGCTTTGTGTCTAGGTTAAGGGACCCCAGCTGTACCATGGGCCGCACCCGGGAAGCTGGATGTGTGGCTGCGGGCATGGTCATTGGGGCTGGTGCCTGCTACTGTGTGTACAGACTGACCTGGGGAAAAGATGAGAATGAGAAGTTGTGGGATGATGAAGATGAGGAAGAGGAAGAAGAGGAAGAGTCTTGTAGTGGCAAACCAGAAATTGGGGGCAAAACTGTAAAAGAACGTAAGACTTATGTTGGAGTAGGTGTGGGAGCCAAACCTCAAGATGACTCAAAGTCCAAGGCTGAGGCGAATGTGGGACCTGAGAATGGTCCAGGTGTAAAGAAGGAAGTGTACCCAGAATCCCATAGTGAGGGTGGCCTAGAAGCTAAGGCCAAAGCCCTTTTCAAGTCCCTAAAGGAACAGGCAAGTGCAAAGGCAGGCAGAGGCATAAGGTTTCCTAACATCTCTAGGATTAGGACCCTGACATCAAGTTTGCCCTGCCCAGGAGGCAGAGGTGGAGGCTGCCACCCAGGAAGGACTGGCTCTAGGGCTAGGAATAGGACAAGTGGGAAAGTCAAGAGAAAGAACCGAAGCAAGAGTAACAAGAGTAACAAGGCTCCAGCCACAGCATGGCCTGTTCGCAGGGGCAAGTTCAGCTTTCCCTATAAAATTGATGATATTCTGAGTGCCCCTGATCTTCAAAAGGTCCTTAACATCTTGGAGAGAACAAATGACCCTTTCACTCAGGAAGTAGCATTGGTCACATTGGGTAACAATGCGGCGTATTCATTTAATCAAAATGCCATCCGTGAATTGGGTGGGGTCCCAATTATTGCAAAACTGATAAAAACAAGAGACCCCATTATTAGGGAAAAGACTTACAATGCTCTTAATAACTTGAGTGTTAATTCTGAAAATCAGGGCAAGATTAAGACTTATATCAGTCAAGTGTGTGACGATACAATGGTTTGTCGATTGGACTCAGCTGTCCAGATGGCGGGACTAAGACTCCTTACCAACATGACTGTGACTAATCACTACCAACATTTGCTTTCCTATTCTTTCCCAGACTTCTTTGCTTTGTTATTTCTGGGAAATCACTTCACCAAGATACAAACTATGAAACTAATTATAAACTTTACTGAAAACCCAGCCATGACAAGAGAGCTGGTCAGTTGTAAGGTACCATCAGAACTGATTTCTCTCTTTAATAAAGAATGGGATAGAGAGATTCTTCTTAACATTCTTACCCTCTTTGAAAATATAAATGACAACATAAAAAGTGAAGGGCTTGCATCATCCAGGAAAGAATTCAGCAGAAGCTCACTGTTTTTCTTATTTAAAGAGTCTGGAGTATGTGTTAAGAAAATCAAAGCATTAGCAAGTCATAAGGATCTGGTGGTCAAAGTGAAAGTTCTGAAAGTCTTAACCAAATTATAATCTGAGATCGTTCCAAGCGACACTGATGTGACGTTTCTTAAGTTTGCACGTGGGAACAATGCATTTTGTAAATCTTTAGGTTTTCATTGTTCTTGTGTAGCAAAGGGATCCTTTGAACTGCGATTTAGGGATAATGAATATCATAAATTGTCAATAGCCATCGATGCTGGCTTTAGACTGAGCCACTCTCAGTATGCCAAATATATATTAGAGCTTGCACAAAGAAAGCATTTATTAATTCAACTTGCTACCTAGGTTGAGATATTTTTATTGTTTAACTAAGCTGACAGTGAAGCAACTATATGTCATAAATAAGCTATACTTTTGTATTGATTTAAATGTATTCATCTAAGAGTTGTGCTTTATCAATAAAGTTATGTTTAAGCAGAAGAAAAAAGGCCCTGTCTTTGTCCTTGGCTTCAGAATTCGTTTGGAGACAATATATCTAACAATACTTATCTATGTAGGTTTATAAAACCTGTAAGAGCCATCGGACGGTGCTGATGCATGCTTTTAATCTCAGCACTTGGGAGGCAAAGGCAGGAGGATCGCTATGAGTTGAAATCCAGCCTGGTCTTCAGAGGGAGTTCCAGGACAGGCAAGGCTATACAGAGACACCCTGTCTCAAAAACCAAACAAACAAATCTGAAAGAGCTTCTAGGCCTCAGTGAGTGCTTCCTATCAGTGCTTACAGGCATAAGAAACTATTGTATACAATGATGTTCAGAGAGTGTTTTTTTTTTTTTTAAGGGGAACTTAAGTCTGTGCTTAAAGAATAAGATACAAAAGGCCAGAAGGTTATTGAGGATGGATTGGTGGAAGAAAAGCCTAGAGGCGTAGATACAGCTTCAGAGAGAAGGTTGATAGCCTGTGTCAGATTAAAAAGGAGGCCCTTAAGTAACAATTCATAAAAAGTCAATGGGGCTGACAGGTTACTAGGAAGGAATCTCACAGACAATTGCCTAAGAGTAACTGTCACAGAAGATCACCAGAACTACTAGCATGTGCAGATGCTGCCAAATCTGACACAAAAAAGTACTTTAATCATCGATGCCATGAATTTTTGTTTGAAACCATCAGTTATGACTTCATTGTTTTGCCTTTATACCTTTTTCACTTGCCTCAGACTCTTTGAATAAGCCCACGGTTTATTGTGCTATGTGGATCTGAGTAGTAAATCTCCCAGTAACTCAAACAAGAATCAATTTTCTTTCGCTAATCTCTCTCTGGTGTTTTGTTTTTATTTTTTATTTAGGATGATGATAAGCTGGATCCTGGCAAGTGCTGAGCGAGACAGGTGTGGGGCAAGGCAAGGCCACTTCCTGGTGTCCCAGAATTCCCCCAAAAGGTTGCAGCTCTCAATCATTTTAGGGAGAGCCAGATCCTGGCTGTGATTGGTCTGCAGAGCTCATGGGTCAGGCCAGGGAGAAGTTAGTTTCTTCTCTTTTAGGGATGATATGAGACACCCAGAGGCTATCCTGTCATTTTGATTTCCTCATCAAACACATTTATGATCTCTGTTGGTCCAAAGGCGCTCAAAGGTAATTTTGTAATAATGGAGTTGAGTTGGTTATAAGTCGTCCCCACCACTCACAAAGCATAACATTTCAAGGCTCAGGAAACAGGTTTTCCTTCTTTAATTCATATTTCATCTGCCTCGTTTCAAAAGAGACTCCAGTGTGGGGCAGACAATTGGTGTAGGTAGCATCCATTTCATGTTCACGACTCTCTGGTTTTGCTTGGTTCTGTTGAGAATGTCTTTGAACATAGCGGCCACCTGAGACTGGTTTTTTATGCTGGCTGTTTGCTTTACATTTACATCACTTCCCAGGCTGAAGCTTGTCCTTGGCTTCTCTGTTTTCAGTTGTGACCCTTCCTTGTCTTTAGCTCAGAGCAATCTCAGCTCTATTGCTAGGTCCTCTGTGTGCTTAGCTGAGGGCAAGGTTGGAACAGGAAAGGAGTCCTCAGAACTGACAGTGCTTCACAGGCTTCACCTTCTGCACTGGGGCCTTGTCAGGCCTGTGCTGAGAGCTTGGGCAGTCTGTGTACTTGAAGAGGGGTGTGGGAGGAGTGGGAGGGAAGCAAGGGAAGCCAGGCCTAGTGGAGGGTAACTTTGTCTGCAGAGGCTCATGCAAATGTAATTTGACCTCCTGTGGGCTGGCCATTAACATCCTGCAAGGTGACAGAGGAGCTGCAATAAAGCCAGCTTTGTTTGAGCTTGTGGTCTCCTCATTTACTGAGCCTTGCTGAGCTTGCAAAGGCTGCAACATGTTATCAAATAAGGTGGGACTTCCTTTGGAAAATAAAATCCAGAATGATAATTTATTACTGTGACAAGTAGAATTAATAAGCAGAACGGGTTCTTAATGTTTCCTGCTTAGAACATTTTCTCCCTAAGATCAATGTAGATTGGGATCAAAGATCATAGAGGGTTGTTTATTTAAGGATCTAGTGTTCGAGTGATTTAGAAAGATATTGCTTCTATCAAAGTAAGATCAAAGTAAGAGGTTTGGTGGAGATCTGCTCCATTAACTTTATGGGTTTTTTTCTTGAAGAAATGAATAGTGATTGATGTTTCCTTATTTTCTCTTTATGACTTCTAGGTTTTAGCCATATTGAAGAATCCTATACAATATATTGATTTTTTTTATAAATTTATTTAATATTTTTATCTAAAAATCATGGGGCTGAAGAGATGGCTGACTAAGTGCTCTTCCAGAGGACACAGGTTTGATTCCCAGCACCCTTGTAGTGGCTCACAACTATCTGTGACTCCCATTCCAGGGGACCCAACCTCTCCTGTAGCCTCCATCAGCAGTAGGCATGCATGTGATGCCCAGACATATATGCAGGTAAAATTTTCAAACACATAAAACAAAAGAAATAAATCTAATAAAATATTGGTTGTATCCAATCATGTAGATTACGAAGTCAGCATATATTTTCAATATAATTTTTTCTAGATAAAGGCTTACTTATGGATACACTTTTTATATTTCATCAGGCCTTGGTTGTTTATGACATGTTATTATTATCCCATAATCGAAACGTTTTTATGTTTGTTGAGGCACAGCAACGTTCTATCTTTCACCACGGAGCTTTCTTTCATTACAGATTAATAATCTGGTGCTTTCTCAGTTCGGGTCTAGAAAATAGGAAACAAAAGCTTACCTGGTGGCACCTTAGGGATGTGCACTTTGAGAAAACACGAGCAAAAATAAATGGGGACGAAGGCAAGGCTCCAGGGAAAGCACGCATGAGTTACTCACCATCTAGACATAATCCTTCGACAGAGCTGATTAAAGATGGTTTCCAAGTACACTGTGAGTAGAAGGAGTGGAAAACCTGGCAGGCATGCATGGGCAAGTGTGTGTGCATGTGTGTATGTATGCCTCTGTGTGTGTGTGTGTGTGTGTGTGTGTGTGTGTGTGTGTGTGTGTGTGATATGTGGTGCTAGAGATCAAACCCAGGGCTTTTGACATGGCAGGCAAGCACCCTGAAGCCACTTTCCCAGCCCCCCTGTCAGCTTTATCAAGCAACTGGTCTCTTGGTCAAAGTCTGCCTTATAGGACATTAACCCCTTTGTATATCCATGGACTAGATCATTCTAGTTTGTGCCTCCATTACTCTCTCCCTGTTAGGTGAGAGGGTTAGGTTAGGTTAGGTTATGTCATGTGACTACTCAAGCTGTGGCTGGATCCAGGGTGGCAATCACCATGGTTCTTGGAGTGTACAAGCAGGATCAATCTTTCGTCTCTATCTTCTGGCCAGAAAATAAACAGTTAACCAGGATCAGAGGTAGAGTCAAGTGGGCCTGGATGGCACATAAATTGAACAAGGTAGGGAATGTTATACTCACCATCATGCTACTGCATGAATCAAGGGAAGAGATATCCAAGTTGTGTTCTGGGAAACAGTTTTGAGATATATATATATCAAGGCCCATGGGGATATTAGTCCTCAAGGATGAAATTCTTCAAGATCCAAAGGCTTTTATACATTTTTTTTGTTTCTTTGCCCTCTTGTTAAATATATTATAACTGAATATTTTAAGCTAGTATGAAGGGATGACTAGAATAAAAAGGGAGGGCAAAGGCAAGGGGCTGCAGTAGAGATGTATGGTGAGTGGAGTACGTGACAGTTTGCACATATGCCTGCACTGGATATTGAACAGACCACATGGCTGTTTCTTGTTTCCCTTTCTCAGTCCTCTGGGGAGCCCCTCCTCCTACCACATAATGAGCCCACTATGAAGGATTCTATAAGGATCACAAGATGGGATCCACTATACTTTGGGCTTTGAAAATTATTTACTTTGTAAAAGTGGTCTGGTTCAAAATTTTGGAGTCAGCAATTGAAGTACTCATCTACACCATTTCCTCTCAGGAAGCAGTACAATACAATACAACCCCCCTCAGAAAATTACAATTATTTTGGCAACTGGAAATGAGACTCAGCTTCTTTTGTGGGCCTTTATTTTGCAATTTGTTCTGGTGATTTATGTTGGTGTTGCTGTCGTTTTACTAAAGCAGTCTAAAAAGAGTATATTCTTTTTTTTTGACAGTGGCCACTTTAATCCATGTTTAACAGTCAGCTACCCAGTCAATCGAGATTTCCTTCATGCAACCAAGTCAAAGCAAATCAAAAGGAAACATTCCATTGTTTTCAAATGGGCCATGCATGTTGGGAGGCACACCTTAAATTTTCGCATAATTTAGAACTTTCCATTCTATTTCACCTCACATTATATTTCACAGTCTATACCTAAAGGTCAGTCAGAAGTGACAGCCTAGGGTCATCCTGACCTTCTTGTTGTTGTTATTCTAGTCAGGATCTCATCAGGTGTCCCTGGCTGGCCAGGGACTTCTTATGGAGAGCAGGCTGGCCTCAAACTCACAGAAATCTACCAGCTTCTGCTCGGAGTGTTATGACTACATATGTGTGCCTAACAATGTCCTGTGCATGCCTGTGGATTTCAGAAATAGGTTGAAGCTTTACCGAGTTCATCTTCAAAGCATCTTATTCTTCAGGATTTCCTCTCAATTGATGCAGTGTTTTGTTTTGTTTTGTATTTTAATCTTCATTGCCTTGACACAGTGAATGTCTCTAAAGTAGACACTTTTCCTTTGGAAGTGTTCTGAATTAGGTAAAATAAATGCAAGCCCTTTAGACAGGTTCTTCAGAGAGTCACTGGAATCTTAGAAAGGCATAATCATAGATCCTTATGAATACAATCTGTTCTGCTCTTTTTGGGAACACCAGCAGAGAATGTGGGTGGTGTTCTTTAAGGTTACCTCAGAGGCATGGGTGAGCCCATGGTTAGACGGACTGTCACTTAAGTTCTTTTACTGAAATTTAGCTCTCTCTTCTCTCTTGATTTCCCTGGCTGCCATAAAGCTTTGACTGTGTTCTGCAGTTCCAATAAACTTGTTTCTGAAAGTATCGCCCATCTACCATGGTCTTTCTGTATGAATGGGATTAAGGAGCATTTGATGCTACAATTTTATTTCAATTATTTTGATTAAACAGCTGCATTTCCTTGTGAAAGAATTATTACATGTGAGACATTTGTATTTTTTGTCCTCTGTGTTTTTTGAATAGTGAGTTCCAAGGTGTGAGCCCTCCCAATACCTCAGGATTTCCTTGAGAAAACAACTTCTGGGGTTGGCCAATTGCTCTATGTCAGATGGCATCACACTCCACCTTTTGTTATGGGAAACTGTTTGAGACATGGTTTCTCTGTGTAAACAGCTTTGGCTGTCCTGGAACCCATTCTGTAGACCAGCCTGGTCTTGAACTCACAAAGCTCTACCTGTCTCTACTTCCCGAGTGCTGTGAGTAAAGGTACATGCCTGGCATGTACCAACATTTTGGCAATACTTTATAATTGCTAATTTTGTCTCTCCTTACCCAAAAACATGAATGAATTTTTTTTATTTTCTTCTTATTTTTCAATGAAAAAACATGTTGAGTTTCTGAGGCAAAATCAATTCAAGTGTACCTTCAATATTTTCCTTTAAAGGGAGGAAGGGAGGGAGGGAAGGAGAGAGAGAAAGATTCTGTATTAGCATGGCCTCTTCACTCTTCTCTAAGAGTGATTGTTGTCTAGGAAGTTTTTATTCTTCACCTAGTTTATACCCAAGATCTATTAGTTTGCCAAAATTATTGTTGAAGTGCTCCTACAGTTATTGGCTCTAGAAAATTCTCTTTTAGGCAAGCTGGTTGTGACTGATTTTGTGTGTACCATCAAACGTGGGAGAGGGACATTAATTTATCAGTGTTCTGTCTTAATTTCTGATGCTGTAATAAAATACTCTGACAAAAAGTAGCATAGGGTCAAGTGTGGTGTGGTGGCCTTGCCCTTAATCCCAGCACTGGAGAGACAGAGGCTGGTGGGCGTGGAAACTGTAGACCAGGTCATGGATCTTAGGTGACCAAGAACTATAAAGAGGCAAAGTTCTTTGATCCAGCCATCAGCTCTTATTGACCTCAGTGACATGATTTTTATAGTCACATAAAGAAGAAAGGAACCATTCTAGTTATGAACAGTTTGTTATGAAAATGAAGATTATGGGAACTTAAGGTCAAAGATAGGCCACAGACTCCTACGCCTGGATCAAGCACATTTTAGTCCTGTAAATGATCCACAAAGTTGAGGGGACAGAGCTGGTTTGGAGAACCTAGAGTTAATATGTGGGGAAATGTTCTACAAAGTCCTAAATTGGTGAAAGTTACGATCATTCAGTTCTAAACATTGATGCTTTTCATACCAATGTTGATTTGTCTGTCTGTCTATAGAGGGCAGCACAAACCAAGAGAAGGGAAGAGGAAGTCATCTTCAGGATGTTTGATTCTGCCTAATGAACTTTGTATTCTTTTAAGGAAGCATCAGCCTTGAACCTGTCAGAAGACTCAGGGTGAAGTTTAGCTGTATATCAGAACCTACTATTCCACTCTCATTCCCAGACAGCCCTTAATCCTGGTCCTCTTTGGTTCTGTGAACACAGCGCCAGCATCTGCAGTATAGAAATGAAGGCTGGGAAACAGCAGAGCAAATCAGCCCAGCAGTTGTGGAGTATCCAGGTCATGAACTGACTGGAAAATGAGGCAGACAATGTGCTAAAAACCTAAAAGGCAGACAATATTTCCATTTTATTTAGTTTATGGAGAAACTAATGGGTTCGCTTATGATATTTTCACATACATCACTGGACTTTGTTCATATGTGCCTTCCATTCAGTCACATGAGTGTACGAAATAATGGGTTTTAAAATCAATAATATCTTCATGCAGCTATCTAACATACCAGACTTAAATGGCAAACTTCTAAAGCTGGATTCTAGATAGAGCACTCTCAAGACTTCTATGTCAGTGCAAGCACCGAAATTGATTCTTTCTTGTCTGTTTTCCTGTAGATAACCTAGGAAAGGGAGGAAGGAAATCCCTCAATACAATGCGGTATCCCAGAGAAAGCGTGGGAATCGGGTGGGGCCAGTCAGAATATAGGGTTTGGAAGCAACACTTTCTCTGCCTCTTGCAGCCTTTGTTTTTCCGTTCCCCAGCACTCTGTTATGTTTAAGGACCAGGAAAAGCAGCTGTTGTACTTGAGGGGAAATTTCAGAGAGAAACATTTGGAAATTCTAAATGTGAAACAAAGGAAGAAAGGGAGAAAAGGAGGAAGGCAGTGAGGGAGGGAGAGAAAGAGAGAAGGACAGAAAGAGGGGGATGAAAGAGAGGGAAAGAGGAAGGAAGAGAGGGGGAGGGACAGAAAGAGATTTGGCGTTAGCAAGTGTTCCTTGAAAGATGCACAGTATCATGGCAAAGCTGTATTGCACTGAGGACAGGCATTAGACTCTGGTCAGAAGACATACGTGATAATATGGGACCTAGAATACTATTACTAGAGAACTTTGTCAGGACCGAGATCCATTTGAGGGTTTTGATGGAAACGGGCTGTGTTTTGTTGATGAACTATGGAAAATGGGTATGCAAGCCAGGTCTTGAAGCGGTAAAGGTGTGCATCCACAGCTACAATACGGGAGAAACCAGTTAAGAAAGGAACAGAAGAGTCGGGAACTTCAGACAGGCCTATGCAAGGCAGTAGTCTCAACTCAAGGTTGAAAGAAAGCCAAAGTCCTGAGGATGATGAAGACTTAAATCATTTGTGAAAAGGTTTGAGAAAGTCACAAAGAGAATAGCATATCATTAAACAAGAATCACACCTTGACTCCCTGAAAAGTTGATATTTGGAATTCTGAAGGCAATTAACTGTTTTTTCCTTCTCTGTTTTTCTTTGTTTATTCTTTTGGTTTATTTTGTGTTTGTTTGTTTTCAAGACAGGTTACTCAGTGTATCCTTGGCTGTCTGGAAACTAGCTCTGGAGACCAGCCTGGCTTTGAAATCACAGAGATCCACCTGTCTCTAAATCCCAAGGACTAGGATGAAAGATATGTGTCACCAGTACAGGTTGACAAAAAGTATGTCATAAATTCTTGACCTGACCAAGTGTGCTTCCTTTCAAGGAAAACAAAAACAACAAAAGCAACAACAACAGCATCATCATCATCATCATCATCATCATCATCATCATCACCATCATCATCATCATCATCATCATCATCAGCAGCAGCAGCAGCAGCAGCAGCAGCAGCAGCAGCAGCAGCAGCAGCAGCAGCAGCAAACCAATGTTCACGGAGTCCACAATTGCTGGCATTTCCCTTACCTCCAATGTCAGTAGGCATTTGTCCAGCCTGTCAGTGGTTGGAAGCAGGAGTCCCACCCCCCAGCCCACTATGAGGGAGAAGGCTCTGGATGTCCCTTGAAAACCCAAAACAGCAGCATTGAAAATCAGGACCAGATTAAGATGTACATCGATGAAGTGTGTCGAGACGCGGTGTTCTGTTGCTGCAAGTCTTTTCTGCAGCAGGCAGGATTAGGTCTGCTAATAAGCATGACAGTCATTAATAACATGCTTGCCAAGTCCCTTTCAGACCCGAAGTTCCCTTTGCTATCCGAGGGGAGTGGATGTGCAAAGGTTCAGGGTCTGGAGGCACAGATGAGTTTGCCTGAAAAGCCAGTGCTGGCGGAGGAAGTGCTGGCTGCCCAAATGCTCTTCTCATTCATGTGCCTCTTTACCAGAAGTGGGAGCAGAGAGATGCTTGTGGAAGCCATCTCCCCTTAAGTGGCTGTCTCGGGAAGAATGAGACTGAAGTCACCCAGAGCCCGAGCACTTTACTGAGGGCAAAGAGGCTGCAGTGGGTGCTCCCAAGGATGCGTCTTAGCCAGTCAGCTCCTCCTTGGGTGAGAGTCCTTCCAGCCTCTAAGTGGAGGGCTACTCTCACTGGCCAGGCAGGGCTCCCCAGAGCTGTGGGCACCTTCTGGGTTTTGTAGTCTGCAGTAAAAGTGCACTGTAAATTGCTTCCCTTGCAGTCTTCTCCATGCAGTAAAGGGGTAGGGGATCCCGTGGCCCCTAGCTGTGGAGAACTAGCATCAAATCACAGCGTCTAGATAAAGGGTAAGGGGATCCCCGCAGTCACCGGCTGGCTGTGGATAACTTACATGGAATCACAGCATCAGAGTGAGTGTTGTTGCCCCTGGTGATCTCCCTGTGTAAGCTGGACCACTTAACAGAAATCGCACCCGTATGGGAGCTTGAGCCCAACTCCCTTCTGCAGCTGCTTAGGTTGAAGTCTTTCCTGCTTCCTCCTTCCTCCTTCCTCCTGCCTACACTGGCTGGTGGATGGCTAGCATGTTAACCAAGAAATGCACTCCCTTCCTGTCCATTGTAGTGCCTGACCCTCTTACTCCCCGGCCCTGACACCCTCAGTGCGTATCCTCAATAAACTGTGCTTTGATTGGCAAGACAATTAAAAAGGGGCACTGGCCTCCTCTTTGAGTTTGCGGCCTGCACAAACATGGAGACAAAATGCACCATAGACTCCAGCTGTCTGGGCCCCCTGCTCCCTGAGGACAGGGCCCCTGCTCCCTGAGGACAGAGCCCCTCCTCCCTGAGGACAGGGCTCCTGCTTCCTGAGGACAGAGTCCCTGCTCCCTGACAGAAGACAGAGTCCGTGCTCCCTGAGGACAGAGTCCCTCCTCCCTGAGGAAAGGGTTCCCTGCTCCTGAGGACAGGGCCCTGCCCCTGACAGAAGACAGAGTCCAGTGCCCCTGAGGACAGGAGCCCCTCCTCCCTTAGGAAAGGGTTCCTGCTTCCTGAGGACAGGGCCCCTGCTCCCTGACAGAAGACAGAGTCCGTGCTCCCTGAGGACAGAGCCCCTCCTCCCTGAGGAAAGGGTTCCTCCTTCCTGAGGACAGGGCCCCTGCCCCTGGAAGACAGAGTCCGTGCTCCCTGAGGAAAGGGTTCCTCCTCCCTTAGGAAAGGGTTCCTGCTTCCTGAGGACAGGGCCCCTGCTCCCTGACAGAAGACAGAGTCCGTGCTCCCCTGAGGACAGAGCCCTCCTCCCCTGAGGAAAGGGTTTCTGCTTCCTGAGGACAGGGCCCCTGCTCCCTGACAGAAGACAGAGTCCGTGCTCCCTGAGGACAGAGCCCCTCCTCCTGAGGAAAGGGTTTCTGCTTCCTGAGGACAGGGCCCTGCTCCCCTGAAGACAGAGTCCGTGCTCCCCTGAGGACAGAGCCCTCCTCCCTTAGGAAAGGGGTTCCTGCTTCCTGAGGGACAGGGCCCCTGCTCCCTGACAGAAGACAGAGTCCGTGCTCCCTGAGGACAGAGCCCCTCCTCCCTGAGGAAAGGGTTCCTGCTTCCTGAGGACAGGGCCCCTGCTCCCTGACAGAAGACAGCGTCCGTGCTCCCTGAGGACAGAGCCCCTCCTCCCCTAGGAAAGGGTTCCTCCTCCCTTAGGAAAGGGTTCCTGCTTCCTGAGGACAGGGCCCCTGCTCCCTGAAGACAGAGTCCGTGCTCCCTGAGGACAGAGCCCCTCCTCCCTGAGGAAAGGGTTCCTGCTCCCTGAGGACAGGTTTCCTGCTCCCTGACAGGTGCACTCAGCAGTGCTCAAAGGAGGCAGGGGCAGAAGGGCCCTGCTGTGCTTAGGAGGAGAATGCTTCAGGAGAGGGATTCAGGGGAGGGGTGAGGGCAGGGGTACAATGAACTGCGTGTACAGAACAAGAGAGGACAACGCCCTTGAAGCAGGCACTATGGGCCCCTGAGCACAGGAAACCCGTAAAGAAGAGGACTTCTTGACTGGCCTCCTTGGACTGAAGGCCCGAGTCCATCTGTGTACCCTGCAGTGGCTCTGTCACCCATCTGTGCCCATCTCATGAAGGGTGCCCCTAGGAAGATTACCCCTTGGCTGACTCTGGCTTCCTTTCCTTCTCCTTGTCCCCCTCTGATGCCATCAAAACCACTTCCTGCGCCCTTCCTTCCTCAGGACCCCAAGCACTGCTTGCTGGCAGGGCGAGAGAGTTGGCAGCTGTTCCACTTTGGGGGATCCCCTTTTTTCCCTAGCCCTTGCTGGGGTGGAGCATCCAGGAACTCCCCACAAAGATAGTGGGCAGGATGCTGTCACTGCTGGTCACGACCTGCTGCAGAGATCCATGCTCTGCCTCTGAGATCCACACACCCACTCGTGCAAGGGAGAGGTAGGCCCTATGTATTGAGCCATGCATGCAGGCCTGCCCAACTCATTCTCCCTCACACAGTCCTTCCCCTTTCCAGACCTCTCCCCTCCCCTTAGCTCCTGCCTCACCAAGGCTTGCTGCCCTGCCTGCTTCCCATGGGCCAGGCAGCAGATGCCTTCCCAGAGCCATGGCAAAGCAGGAGACACACCTGCTACCCTTGTGAGGGGCAGCAGCAGCAGCAGCAGCAGCAGCAGCAGCAGCAGCAGCAGCAGCAGCAGCAGCAGCAGAGCAGGTGTCATGCCTTGCTCGGTGACCCTGGGGTGCAGTCCTGAGTCACTGCGTCCTGTGCGCTAGGGCTCTGTGTGCATGGTGAGCTTGTGCTGTCTTCTGCCTGCTCTCCTCCTTATGTCTCTCCATAGCTTTCAGTTTTGCCTCCACACAGCATTTGAGGTCCAAGCCCCTGCTTGTACCCTGTTCCTGATACCATTCCATGGCGACCAGTAAGCTGATGTGCCTGCCAGGCCCCCTTGACCGACTCTCAGAAATTGTCAAACCAGGAGTGGACACTGACCAGCCAAGTTCCTGGAAACTGGATGGGACCAGTGTCCTGTGGTTATTGCCACAACATACAGTCATCAGGGGAGTTGTGCCTCAGACTGCCTTGGCTAGCAGAGGGACCTAGTCTTGTTTCCCAGTAGCTGCTGGTTGCGCTCTCTGCTTTGAACGTAGGTAGATGACCAGTTTCAAACACTGCTTTTCATCCACAGGGCATATGAAGGGAGGTGTGGGACAAGACCCCTGGGATGCCCATCTTGTTGGTAGTAGATCAAAATACCTCTGGATCACAACAGGCTGCTAGGCTTTTCCACCACAGTGAACTCGATCATGCCCGAGCTTCCTACAGACTGCCTTCTGCTTTCTGAAAGAGCCCTGGATTTGCTGCTTCTTCTTCTGAGTACTTTTGTGTGTGGTAGGAGAAGGCGCTGTTTCTTCACACTCATTCTGGAGCTCTCCCCCAACACCTGTCGTCCCTGAGAGAATGTGCTTTGAAGCCTCTCCACTCAATTCCCTGGAAACATGGGCAGGATTGCAGCTTTAGTACTAGTTTTCTAGTCTGGAATGGTGCCCTCTTACTGAACCCCTTTGTGTCACAATCAGACCAGTTTTGCCTTCACAGCACTCACCTTTAAGTGCCTCTCAAGGACCAGTATTGCCAACACCAAGTGAGTCTCTGTCCATTAGCAGTGTTTGATTAAAGGATATTGGTTGGTTCCACGGCAGACAATTTGGGTCGCACGTAGTCCTGCTTTCCTTGTGGAGCTCTGTTTGTGGGGAGGGTTTCTTGTGTGAGCGCTCACAGCTTCTTCTTTAGAAAGCCTCTCAGGACTCACTTCAGCCTATGAGTAGGTTATTCACAACCCCACTGCTACTGACTTTAGCAACCTACAAATTGGGTTTATAGTGTGAGTTTCAGAAGGAAACCGAGTCAGAATCTCTCCTTGCCCTGCAGAACAAGAGCTTTCCCCTGCTGTGCCAGATGTGACATATTTTTCCTCCAGATCTTCTATTCTCCTCCTAAATTTGCTTCAGGCCTTTAGCTTTATTTTACTTGATTTCAGAATTTGGGGGAGGGCTGTGTGTGTGTGTGTGTGTGTGTGTGTGTGTGTGTGTGTGTGTGTTTGTGTTTGTGTTTCCACACTCTTTGATTATGGAATGTTGCCCCTTCATAGTTTTTTTCAGCTATCTTGTGCCTTCTTATTTCAACATTTGACTTACGGATCTGCTATGACATATACTGTTAGGCCAGGCATGATGGCACATGTCTTTTAATCTCAGCACTTGGGTGGTAGAGGCAGGCAGATCTCTGAATTTGAGGCCAGTCTGGTCTACAAAATGAGTTCCAGGACAGCCAGGATTATGTAGACTCTGTCTCAAAAAGCAAGAGAGAAGAAACACATAGATGAGCTATAGTAGTATGACAAGTCTTCTTTTCCTTCATGGACATTTGCTGTTTCTGGTGTCACTGATTGAGTAGTCCACTCATATCCTGCTGTGGCATCTTTAACCACCAAATCCAGTCTTTTGTCTCTGGCTTCCTGACACTCTTCTGAGGCACACTCCTTTCTCCTAGGCTACTCTAATTGGCTTGAGGAGCCTCAACTTCCTGAGTGGCCTAATGCAGGTGGCATGTATTTTGGTGAGGGGGTTCCTTTATGTGATTACGCACAGGCCTCTGCCTAGGTACTCTCTCAGATATACTGCAGCCTGTGAGAAGCTTAGGAAGCCTTGTTCTCTTGACTTTAACATCATGGGAGATCAGGCACTGGTCTCTTTTCTTTGTTGAAGGCTTATATCTTCAAGACATGTTAATTTGCAGAATAGTGTGCTATGCTGCCATCATAAACATCATATATATTATTTTATATTCTAGTATATGCAATTATATATATTCCAATGTACTGTCAAATATCCTCCAAAAGGGACTTAGATTTTTTTTTTTTTTTTTTTCTTTTTTTTTTTCGAGTTGGGGACCAACTCAGGCCCCTTCATGATTGCTAGGCAAGCGCTCTACCACTGAGCCAAATCCCCAACCCCTAGATTTCTTTTTAAAATGCTGTTGGATATATTTAAACAGTAAAGGAAAGTTTTCTTCTTCTTTTTTTATTGGATATTTTTTATTTACATTTCAAATGTTATCCCCTTTCCTGGTTTCCTGTTCATAAACCCCCTATCCCATCCCCCCTGCTCCTATGAAGATGTACCCCCAACCACCCACTCCTTCTCTCCTCCCCTCCCCTCCCCTCCCCTGACATTCCCCTACACTGAGGGGCGTGTCCAGCTTTGGCAGGACCAATGGCTTCTCCTCCCATTGGTGCCCAACAAGGCCATCCTCTGCTACATATGCAGTTGGAATCATGGGTCTGACCAAGTGTACACTTTGAATGGTGTTTTAGTCCTGGGATTTCTGGTTGGTTGGTATTTTTCTTTGGGGTTACAAACCCCTTCAGCTCAGTAAAGGAAAATTTTACCAAGACCCTTTCCTTTTAAATTTTGTACTTATATATTCCTTTCCCATTCAAAAAATAAATTTACTAAGCAACAATTATCCTTGGTAGATATAAAAGCTATTTATGTAACATTATTCTGTCACCAGGTTCTTTCCATGAACTCATCATTTTTACTGTTTTGCCTCTTTATTCTCTCTGACTTACGTAGATAAACATAGTTTACAAATTATGACAGTTTAATCTTTTGCTATCCAATAGTTCATTCCTTTCACTTATCTCTTTGCACTGTCAAGGACCTCCAGAACAATGATATTGACGATATAGTGAATATTTGTCTTCTTTCTGTTATGAACAGGCTGTGTTTCAGTGAAAGGTTGGTGTCTATTGGAGGTTTGTGAGTAAGTAGTATGTCATATACTTATATAATCAAATTTATAAAACAGTAAAAATGTGTGTACTAGATCTCTGTATATCAGTCTAGACAGTTCTCCAGTACTTTATGTTGAGCAAAACACTCAATGTGCAGAAAGATAGAACAAATTGTCATTTATATAATTTTAAGTATCTGGAACAATACTATATATCATTTTGTATTCATATATTTTTAGAAAAGTTTAAAATGGCCTACTGAAAGACAAGCATCAATTTTTCAATAGCATTTGCATCTGGAAAGAAATATGAGGAAATGTAACCCTACAAATGTAAGCAACTCAATTTTATTAATTATTTTGGAGATTGTATGAAATATACAGTGTATTAATGTTTGTGGTTAATTAGGTTTGATTTATGCTCATATCAGAACAATTTTCCCTGTACTCTTTTTTAACTAAAAAGAAAAATACATTGTATGCCTGCTACAAAAAGAAACAGAGTGTCTTTGCCTAAATATTTCAAGGAAATTAAAAAAAAAATAACATTGAAAAAATCACCGTAAAAGCTTCTCTGGGTAGGAGAAAAGTTCCTTGCAAATCAGATTGGCATTACGCTCCCTAGTCATAACAGTGATTATGAAATGTCAACACAAGAATACTTTTCTTTTTGGTTGTGAGCCTTTAATGGCTAGGCGATCTCTCCAGCTCACACGACTACTTTTAAATCCTTAAGAATATGTCTCCTTCTAGTATTCTATCCTTAAAAATGCTACTGGTTAGACTACTCGCTGGCAATCAATGCGTTTTCAGGAGGTTGGTGGTAGAGTACGTGATCAGCATTCATTAGATCGCTACAATCTATGGGCCTCAAAGTGGGGAGTATCAGGAGTGGATGTACCCATAACATTTACATCTTATGGATCTTCACCACAGTATGAGCATGTGCTCTGAGAAAGTGAGGTGCTAATCAAGTCTAAGAGAAACACAGGATACGGGAACTAGTGACCACAACCGAGATAGCAATAATTGTTGTTTTTTAAGATGTTGGCCAAACATACCCTTGACTAGCCCGAGCAAAATGGAGCAAGATGACAAACGATTTAAGTCAGGATGAAGTCCTGAACAATTGAGGAACTGTGATGTTGGAAAATGACTTAGAGACTAGAAAAACTAGAATAAATACCGCAAATAAGGTCGACCTGCTACTATAGGCCTGGTCAAATTCCCAGGGAGGTCAGAGGCTCTAGGGTAAACCTATTATTCTGGTTTTGTTGAATGGACATGTTGTCCAACTGCCTCCTAAATGTTTGTGTTTATACCCACAGACTATCGCCTCTGCCTTACTCTAAGAAGCTTCAGTGTACCATGTGCAGTGTGCAGCAGTCAGTTCAAGGAGTCATAATTGACAGAAGTACTGAGAATAATTTAAGTGTTGAGTGCTGAGGCATAAACAAGTCATTGTTATCACACCCCTCCCCAAGCTCAGAAAACAGAAGGGGCAGAGACTGGGGAGGAATGTTGTGAAAGCTGTCTTCTGGATATAGCATGCCTCTTACACTCGTAAACTCAATGAGGCTGTGCTTACCTGCCCAGGACATGCACAAGAGTAAAGCCATTGACCGTTGAGTATGGATGGTGTTCGGGGACTTCTGAGGCCCCACTTCTGGCTGAGGAGCTATTGGTAGTTAATGGCAGGTTGGGGAGAGAAGAGTTACTTTTCTTCAGGGTCACAACCACTGAAAATAACCCCCACACCTATGCTTCTGCATAGTACTGTGCCATTACAAAAAAAGAAAAAGAAAAAGACATGAAGACGGGAAGCAGATTTGTTGGGAATAAGGAAGGGTTCAGGGGGAGTGGGAGAGGGAGAGGGATTGGGGTGGCTATGAGAAAAATATCATATACATGTATGAAATTGTCTTAGAGCAAATAAAAGGTTTAAAAAAAATCACATGTCAACAAATAAAGGAAATGGAAGTAGGAGAATGTACAGTAATGGCTCCCAGTGGGACATGCCAACACTTCATTTGCTCCCAGGTGGACTTGAGCTGAAATGTGGGATTTGCACTGATTAGTTGAAACTTTGGCCAACACAATCCCAAGATAGCGGCTTGAATAGTGAATTTTTCGTGAGGCATTCACACTTTCTCCTCTGAAGCTCCCATGTGTGGAGCTGCCCACGGTTGTCTGTGCTTATGGAGCAATTCAGGACAGAGATGATTTAGTCTAAGGACCCAAATACAGTTTTCAGATAAAATAAGGGACATCCAGTTAAATTTGAATTACGGTTGAATATCAGATAAATATTAGCTCAGTTTCCTGTGTGGGTGTGCTCGTGCACGCACACATCTGTATCACAACTGTGTAACTAAGCATCCTTTCTTTCCACTTGATAGCTATGGCCGTCCTAGCCGCAGGAACAAGCCCCAGTCTGCTCTGCCAGCTTACTCTAGCCATGGTTAGTGACTTCAGCCAACAACCTCGGAACTAACAAGGTAAGCCTGGTACAAATTACTGATCCATAAAACAAAAAGCAATTAAGATGACTGCTCAAAGCCACTGATCTTTGGAGTGCTTCTTATGTAGCAATAGATAACAGATACACCAAGTAAAATTGTGCTTGTTGTCAAAAGTGCAGTTAATTAAGGCAGAGGATAAGCTCTGCGTTTGATGGAATATAAAAGAAAATATCTATTGAGTCTTGAGCGTGAGAACCGTTTTGCTAAGTGTCATAATACCCTTGACCTTGGAGCTTAGAATATTTCCAAGCAACTATTGTAGACTGAACTAAACCAAAAGCCAACCACAGGCATTCTGAGGATCTGACCCTGTCACACAGGCTGGGGCAGGCTTGAGAAACAACTAAGTTCCTCAGAGAGATGCAGATCCAGGATACAAGGCATTCACACTCCTCTGTGGCTGATGTACATATTGTCTTTGGCTTGCCATTAGCAAAAGTAGAAAACCAGAACACAGCTACATGGCTCCAGGGACAGTCTGAAGTAACTGAGGCCAGATAAAGAGAATCCTCCTACAACTCAGGAAAGAGTTAAATTCTATTTGCTGGATTTCCTGAGTGACTGTATGCTTAAGCTAAAATAATAGCAGATGGTTTCTTGGTCAAACTGATATCCCCAGGAGTCTTAAATCAGGAGATCTTTGCCCTTCTGATGGAAAGAATTCGCCGAGCTTTCCTTTTTTATGTACATATGAATGCAGCTGAGTTCCACTTTACTTTTTTGTATTATGATCTAAAAGAAACAAACTTTCTACTCTCAACTGTAGACATTGGTAACCATGAATGTTATTTAGATGGCTATACATGCAGCTATATAATTCGGCTCATTCTTGAGCCATGGAATGCTAGAACTGGAACCATTTTACTGTCTTAGAAAACGATTTCCAAGTCTTTTCTGGGGATGATAGTTCACACAAGCATAGGACTTAATGAATGGAGGCTGACACAATATGGAATACAGAAGATGATAAAGGGTAAAATGAACCACTTCCCCTTCCATGTAGAATGTTAATCAGTGTTCCACAAAGTACCAAAGGAATGCATTTTGGTGGATGTTTATGAAATAAAATAAAGTTTTGTGTGTGTGTGTGTGTGTGTGTGTGTGTGTATAAGTTCGATTTAACAATCGTACTTACTGTACCTGACCACTTCTTTTGTATGACAAAAGTTACCTTTGTCTTGTTCACTGAATGCCAAATTCTTTGAGTCGTTCCTCGAATAAATAGTACCCAAAAATATTTGTTAATGGCAAAGAGACCCAAAGGCTTACAGTCAAACATCGAAAATTACTTTGTTAAGAGAAACAAAGCTGAAAACAAGCTGACGTAGTCATTCTGATAGCTGATAAAATCGATATTAAGCTAAAATTAATCAGAGGAGACAATGAAGGTCACTATATATTAACAATGGGAACGATTGGTCAAAAAGTTGTAACAGGGGCTGACAGAAATATCTTGATGGTTAAAAGCATGTACTGCTTTGGTAGATGATCTGAGTTCAATTCTCAGCACCCATGTTAGCAGTCTCATGGCTTCCTGTAACTCTAGCTAGAGGGAGTCTGACACATTTTTTTAGCTTCCACAGGTACCTGTATTCATTTATATTTAAATGTGCATGTGTGTCTGTCTGTGAATGTTGATGTTTACTTATGAAAACTGAAAGGGGACCACTAGAAGAGTAAGAAACTTTATATGGGAGGGGCAAAAGAAGATAATTGAATATATACCTTGAAAGCAAAAGGGAAGAATATTTGGATGGAGTAGGAGTAAGAGCATGAAAGTAGGCAGTGGGGGAGGGGACAAATAAGCATAAAGTGTCATTGCCTTCATTCATGAAAATCCTTTGTATGCTAATTTAAGGATAAATTAAATGGTTAAAAATACTTGTCATTTTTATGATTAAACAAAAATAATAACACGAACATCAAGAATAAGAGACAAAGATAAATGATGATAATACAAATGAAAAATATATATCTCACCTTTATATTAGAAGGTCATTATTGATGTAACTGTGTTTCAGCATTGTTTTAAAGGAAATCTCAACAACAGGGTTACTCAACTTCAAAACTATTAACATTTCTGGGCATAGAGAGATAGTTTGGTGGATAATGTACTTGCAATGCAAGCGTGAGTGCGAGAGTTCTGATCCCTGAATCCATGTAAAAGCTAAGCAGGTATGGTGGCCACCCAGCGTCCCAGTTTTCAAGAGTCAGAGACAGGGTTTCTAGGAAATGTGAGACAGAGCAGACAGAATTGGCAAGTTCTGGGTTCAGCAAGAGATCCTCAATCAATAAAGTGAAGGACAATCAACTAAGATACCCAATGTCAAGTTCAGGCCTGTACATGTTTATGTATGCTCTTGAACACACATGTGCCCATACACATGTTAGCATGCATACTTGTATGTATACACAGTGCACACAGACACAACCCCCCTCCATAACCATTAACCTTTTCCACAGTGATTATCCTATGTACGACAGCATCTTTAGTTTATACCCAGAAGAAGTCAATAGTATCTTTTCCTTATTTTTGTGACAACTAAAAAACATATCCAGACACCAACAAATGTCTCCTCGAAGAAGCAAAATCACCAACAATTGAGCACTGCTTCATCATAAGGAACTAATTAAGCTCAGAACAGTTGACACTCCGAATAGTGGTGTCAAGTCAGGTCCACGTTTGAAATATTGCTTAGCATATTTTGCACTTTGATCTTCGTAAAAACAATGCACCTTTACTATTTCTATTCTACCAACGATTCCATCCCAAGTCAGAATTTCAGATGGACCGGTGGACAATGCAAGCGGGGAGAAAATACACGTGTGATTCCGTGCTGCCTGGCAAAGGGAAAATCAATTATAAACAATATAAACTCTATTCCTATGCTCATAGGTTTTAATATTCAGCAGGCAGCACAGTCAAAAGAAACCGGAAATAAAATGGAGTATGATAACTGCTATGAAAATTAGGATAGGAAAAGTGCTTCAAATAAAATTGCAGTGGGTGGTTTAAGCACCTTTGATGTCACCTTTCTTGCTTTTAGTTGGCAGAAACTCAGATACAAGAACAGGAAGAAGCTGTTATGATTACCTCTGTTCCTGTACCTTGTGGTAAGAAAGTTCAGGAAGACTGGCAGAAAATATGGAGGTGTGCCTTTCTGAGCCTAAATAGAGATTCTGCCGGAATGAAGCCTCTCAGTAAACTGGGCTCTGACTCCATCACACAGTGTCCCCACAGGTTTGTAAATTGGATTTATGCTTGATAGACTGTTCGGTTAATTTTCCAGAAATTCTCAAGCTGCCCTCTCTGAATCAGCCATGAGACAACTTCAGGGGCTGGAAAATAAGAGGACATTTGTACTTTTCATAAAAATATTAGTAATAAAAATCCCAATGACAATAACAACAAGCAAAACCAAGAAGCACACACCCAATTACAACAGATGGGCTCTGCTGGGTTGCAAGAAACAATAAATTAGGCCAAATTAGACATCAGAGAGACATGTCATAGTTTTGGAAAGTAATCTGTCCCCTTCGAATTAGCAGGGCTGAAGAGACTCTGTTTCATACAGCTTTGCAGCTACCTTTCAATGATACTTGGTATCGAGAAAAAAAAACAAAAAAACAAAAAACAACTCTGGCCTTTTTCCTTGATGAGCCTTCTTCAAGTACCTTGTTCCAGAAAATCCAGTATTTCTGAAAAGTAAGGACTGACGATGGGACCCACATGAAGTAAGCAGAGGTCCGATGTGAACAAAGGAGAGGGACACAGGAAGTAGATGGCAGATGTAAGATTTGTCTGAAAAGGGTTACCCTAAAGTAGGTGGAAACTGCCACTAAAAAGCTCACACAAATGACGTAAGTAAGCCAGAGCTCAAAAAAGATGGTAAGATAAGACTAAAATGAAGTCTTTAAAATCAGGCCTTGGGGGAAGTGTGGAAAAGGAAACTTAACAATCACGGAAATGACAAGAAGCACAAGGAAGAAACAAACTACAAAAAAGTGCCAGATAGCAACATTATATGGGTCAAGTATACATTTGTGAGTGTGTGTGTGTGTGTGTGTGTGTGTGTCTGTGTGTGTAATAAATTTACAGAAAAAGAGGACATGAATTTGAAGGAGAGCAAGGGGGCAGTGCATAGAGGGGTTAATAATGTACTTACAATCTCAGAACTTACTTAAAAATATACCAATTAGTGAAAATTTTCTGTTAATAGAGGACTAAGACACAAACAAATGTGATTATGGATACAGACCAAATAAAATAGTAATAAACTTGATGGAGTTGAAGTCACATAACTAAAAAAATTGATTAAAGAAAGAAAAAGATAAAAATTAATTCTAACGCACTAATTTTATCTTTAATAATTGGGGCCAAAGGATGACACCTATAGCAAACCAACAGAAATAAATAAGTATATGGAATATTCCAAAGATAAGCACTAAGAAATAGAATTTTTAAATTTACGCTTATATTTTTATCATTTTATGTGCATGAGTGTTTTGCCTTAAATGTACATCTGTGCACCATGTATTTGCTCCGGGCAGCAGGTATCCTGCAAATGGATGGTTGTGAGTAACTGTGTGGGTGCCGGGAACTGAGCCTGCTTCCTGTGCAAGAATGACAAATGATCTTCTTGACTGGCTGAGCCAATTCTCCAGCCCAAGACATAAAATTTAATCAACTAAGACCAAATGAATGAAAAGAGGATAGAAAGAAAGCAACGTGTGAAGTCAATCAGTAAAGTAGCGTTCATAATAGGAAACAAATATCCACAATCGACTCGCCAAATAATAAAGATACATTAATGCAATAAAATACCACTCAACTATTAAAAAATCAAGATGTTTGTGCGGCAGGGTGAGGAATGGCAAGTTTACTCACATATTGTTAAGTGTATGTGTTTGCCTGCGTGTGTCTAAAATGTATATGTCCATATGCCGTGTCTCTGGAATAATATGCAATATGTGGTACAACACGTTCTCTTGTGGAAAGAACGGAATATTGCCAAAAGAAAGAAAATGGGAGACTTGGATGTGTAATACATTCTTTGGGGGAAATTTGTAGTTATTAGGGTAGATGAGTAATTGGCATACTTAGAGCGAATGAGGATATTCCCAAGAGTCCCTCACTCTGGCCATCTGAACCATTGAAACAAGGCACCCCAGAGATCTAGACCTCCAAAGCAATCTCAAGCTGGGGGGAGAAAGGCTAATGAAGCCTGGTGCCAGCCAGAGAGGGAGGAAAGGGACCTCACACAGTGCTCACAGTTTGCCAGATCACCTTACAAGAGAGACTGGACTCCAGATAATGGTGCATCAGGGACAGTGATGGGACCACACCCTGACACGAACTGTTTAACTATGTATCACTCGCCTTCTATTTAGACCTTAAAGACCCCAAAGAAAGATTTGGCAAGAGATTCTGTAGGGCTTTTTGTCACTCTTCCCAATGTGCCCACGCCTGTTTCTGTTTTCCATTAATTTCTGGTTTTGCTTTTCATTATTAATTGGGCTCTTTTAATTGGCTTATTTAGGATAGATGGGCATGCCTAGCTTGTTAAGGCTGCCAGGGTAGAGGCTCTGACCCTCATGTGGGTAACAAATACATTGTCTATTTAAACAAAAACCACATTTGAATTTAAAATGTGATGGAAGGAACTGTGATCTGTTGCTGCCCAGCCTTGTTCATATCATGTTATGTGAAATGTCTGATACATGATACATATTTTGTAATTTTGTCATTCCACATACATTTCCCTTTGTTCTGATCCTCTGAAGACTGAGATAAACTTATAGGGCAATATCCTTCCACCTCATTATTCATCACCAAAGGTAACTAATTAAAATGACAATCTTACATAAGGGGAAGCAAATCATTGCTTGTATATATCAGTCAGCATTTTTGAGGCCTCAATAGTAACTTTGAAAATCCCTAAGCTATCAGATGGGAGTTTTCCTAAATTATAAAACCTGCCATATCGGAAACTTGCCTTGAAATTCTCTTATTACGGACCTTTATTTCCTTCAAATCACAGAGTAAGAATTCAGCAAAAGGAAGTTTCTATGAGAGGAACTTTATGGACAGGAGAGAGGGGACAAAAGGAAAAACAACTAGTCCCATGGCTCTCTCCTGCCTTCAGATCAATTCCTAAGTGGACACCTTAGCAGATGTAGGTATCAGATATGCCCATGTATGTTCCTGAAAATTCAAGAGCATCATGGTTAAATTTTTCTATGGCTGGAGATACAAGCTGCAAAACTTAGTCCAACATGGGGACAGACAGCTCACGCTTGGAGACAAGGCTGGTAAGTGCCTTTGCCACCCTCTCTTGCCTCGTTATTCCCACTCACAGATAAGGGAGTTGCCAACCTCGTCCACTGTCCAAATTGAGGACCTGGATAATGTTCTGGATATGAAGTTACATTTTGACAGTTAGTCTTGGTGAAACAAAATATTTCTTCTAAGGAAGACGATGTGACATGGCTGTGTGGAATGCTCAGAGGTAATGATGCTATTCTGTCATTAGCAGTGACCCCTCCCCAAACAGATATTGATGGCTATACTAATTAAGACTTTGTTAGTGGTTTTTTTAAAAAAAGATCATTCAATAAACCAGAGGAACTAGTTTAGGTTACTCTACTGCCAGAGAAGTTTGGTGGAGAGAATACACGAAGTAAAATGAAGGAGACTTTAATGAGAGTTGTGTGCTCCTCAGGAAAAAGTGCTTTCAGAATAACTGCACCAAATGAACCATTGCTACCCCTTCTAGCCCCTTCGAGAGTAGCCAAATGGCTGTTGAAACATTTGGCCATTTCTAGTTTGTTCCCATCATGAACAATAGAAAGGGGATGTGCATACAAGCCAAAGTAAGATAGTTTTAGAGGACACATTAAAGAATATATCAACACAGGAAAAAAAGACATAATTAATTGTACTTGTCCCTTTTTTTCTGCAAGGGAAGTAATTTTTATGGAAGGTCCTAACAAAACCCATATTTGTCCACCTCCCCCTCCCGCAAACGTTTTATCTCTGTGGCAACTGCATGTCTGCAATCCTGCTTGCTTTTCCAGGAAATGGAGTGGAGAGGCCTCACATCACACTTTCCCCAGAGGCAACAGGTGGCAGAGGAGGGCTCCAGAAACAGCGCCTTCTGGCCCCACGCACAAAGGTACTCAGGAGAAGCAGCAGCAAATCCAGGGCTCTTTCAGAAACCGGAAAGGAGTCTGCAGCAGGCTCACATGACAGAGGAGACAGCTCAGGCCAACAGCTCTATAGACCTGGAGTGGCAAGGACAGCAGGATCAAGTTCACTGTGATGGGAAAGCCCAGCAGCAGACAGGTACATGTGATCCTGAGCTATTTTGACCTTGTACCAACACGATGGGCATCTCAGTGGTCTTGTTCCACGCCTCATTTCTTATGCCCCCTGGATTGGAAGCAGCATTTGAAATTGGTATCCTACCTAGGCCCCGACAAGTCAGGCTGTGAGTGAGCAGACAAGAAAGCTCTGCATACCCATCCAAGCTGTTTCTCATAGAGCACTTCCAGTAAATGAACAGGAGGTGGCGACGTGGACCAGGACCATGTAGTGGAGATGCTTTGGAACCAGGTGGCTTTCCTGGGGCACAGCTGCTCTGAAGCTGTGCTAGAAGCCACTGAGGCCCTCCTAGAGTTAGTAGGCATCTGCAATCCTCCAGCCTCAAGTGCCTGGGAGATGCTGGACCACAGCATGAGATCTGGAACTTGGAGTTCTGTGATGTGCAGAGGAATAGGGAGGCACATGCTAATATGGGACAGAAGCTTAAGCAAAGACAGCAGCCTCTGTCTTACCAATGAGCTGAGGTTAGAGGCCTAGCAGTGAGCTGTCACTGAAGACATTACTGGTAAGGCAGACTGGACCAGGACAATAGGATACAGTGTGTGTACACAAAATCCTCCTTGAATGAACATCACCCAGAAAAATGATGGATCGATAGGCCCAAATTGGGGGTGGGGGCTCCCCCAGCAGCTATTGGAAATAAGATTGGTTCCCTCAGCTAGCCAAAGCAGCCTGAGGCATAACACCCCCTCCCCCCTGATGGCTGTGTGTTGTGGCAATAATCACAGGACACTGGTCCCATCCAGTTTCCAGGAACTTGGCTGGTCAGTGTCCACTCCTGGTTTGACAATTTCTGAGAGTCGGTCAAGGGGGCCTGGCAGGCACATCAGCTTACTGGTCGCCATGGAATGGTATCAGGAACAGGGTACAAGCAGGGGCTTGGACCTCAAATGCTGTGTGGAGGCAAAACTGAAAGCTATGGAGAGACATATGGAGGAGAGCAGGCAGAAGACAGCGCAAGCACACCGTGCACACAGAGCCCTAGCTCACAGGACACAGTGACTCAGGACTGCACCCCAGGGTCACCGAGCAAGGCATGACACCTGCTCTCTGCTGCTGCTGCTGCTGCTGCTGCTGCTGCTGCTGCTGCTGCTGCTGCTGCCCCTCACAAGGGTAGCAGGTGTGTCTCCTGCTTTGCCATGGCTCTGGGAAGGCATCTGCTGCCTGGCCCATGGGAAGCAGGCAGGGCAACAAGCCTTGGTGAGGCAGGAGCTAAGGGGAGGGGAGAGGTCTGGAAAGGGGAAGGACTGTGTGAGGGAGAATGAGTTGGGCAGGCCTGCATGCATGGCTCAATACATAGGGCCCACCTCTCCCTTGCACGAGTGGGTGTGTGGATCTCAGAGGCAGAGCATGGATCTCTGCAGCAGGTCGTGACCAGCAGTGACAGCATCCTGCCCACTATCTTTGTGGGGAGTTCCTGGATGCTCCACCCCAGCAAGGGCTAGGGAAAAAAGGGGATCCCCCAAAGTGGAACAGCTGCCAACTCTCTCGCCCTGCCAGCAAGCAGTGCTTGGGGTCCTGAGGAAGGAAGGGCGCAGGAAGTGGTTTTGATGGCATCAGAGGGGGACAAGGAGAAGGAAAGGAAGCCAGAGTCAGCCAAGGGGTAATCTTCCTAGGGGCACCCTTCATGAGATGGGCACAGATGGGTGACAGAGCCACTGCAGGGTACACAGATGGACTCGGGCCTTCAGTCCAAGGAGGCCAGTCAAGAAGTCCTCTTCTTTACGGGTTTCCTGTGCTCAGGGGCCCATAGTGCCTGCTTCAAGGGCGTTGTCCTCTCTTGTTCTGTACACACAGTTCATTGTACCCCTGCCCTCACCCCTCCCCTGAATCCCTCTCCTGAAGCATTCTCCTCCTAAGCACAGCAGGGCCCTTCTGCCCCTGCCTCCTTTGAGCACTGCTGAGTGCACCTGTCAGGGAGCAGGAAACCTGTCCTCAGGGAGCCGGAACCTGTCAGGGAGCAGGGGCCCTGTCCTCAGGGAGCAGGGGCCCTGTCCTCAGGGAGCAGGGGGCCCAGACAGCTGGAGTCTATGGTGCATTTTGTCTCCATGTTTGTGCAGGCCGCAAACTCAAAGAGGAGGCCAGTGCCCCTTTTTAATTTTCTTGCCAATCAAAGCACAGTTTATTGAGGATACGCACTGAGGGTGTCAGGACCGGGGAGTAAGAGGGTCAGGCACTACAATGGACAGGAAGGGAGTGCATTTCTTGGTTAACATGCTAGCCATCCACCAGCCAGTGTAGGCAGGAGGAAGGAGGAAGGAGGAAGCAGGAAAGACTTCAACCTAAGCAGCTGCAGAAGGGAGTTGGGCTCAAGCTCCCATACGGGTGCGATTTCTGTTAAGTGGTCCAGCTTACACAGGGAGATCACCAGGGGCAACAACACTCACTCTGATGCTGTGATTCCATGTAAGTTATCCACAGCCAGCCGGTGACTGCGGGGATCCCCTTACCCTTTATCTAGACGCTGTGATTTGATGCTAGTTCTCCACAGCTAGGGGCCACGGGGATCCCCTACCCTTTACTGCATGGAGAAGACTGCAAGGAAGCAATTTACAGTGCACTTTACTCGCAGACTACAAAACCCAGAAGGTGCCCACAGCTCTGGGGGAGCCCTGCCTGGCCAGTGAGAGTGTAGCCCTCCACTTAGAGGCTGGAAGGGACTCTCACCCAAGGAGGAGCTGACTGGCTAAGACCGCATCCTTGGGAGCACCCACTGCAGCCTCTTTGCCCTCAGTAAAGTGCTCGGGCTCTGGGTGACTTCAGTCTCATTCTTCCCGAGACAGCCACTTAAGGGGAGATGGCTTCCACAAGCATCTCTCTGCTCCCACTTCTGGTAAAGAGGCACATGAATGAGAAGAGCATTTGGGCAGCCAGCACTTCCCTCCGCCAGCACTGGCTTTCAGGCAAACTCATCTGTGCCTCAGACCCTGAACCTTGCACATCCACTCCCCTCGGATAGCAAAGGGAACTTCGGGTCTGAAAGGGACTTGGCAAGCATGTTATTAATGACTGTCATGCTTATTAGCAGACCTAATCCTGCCTGCTGCAGAAAAGACTTGCAGCAACAGAACACCGCGTCTCGACACACTTCATCGATGTACATCTTAATCTGGTCCTGATTTTCAATGCTGCTGTTTGGGTTTTCAGGGACATCCAGAGCCTTCTCCCTCACAGTGGGCTGGGGGGTGGGACTCCTGCTTCCAACCACTGACAGGCTGGACAAATGCCTACTGACATTGTGGGTAAGGGAAAAGCCAGCAATTGTGGACTCTGTGAACATTTTCTTTCCTTGACTGAAAGCACACTTGGTCAGGTTAAGAGCACAAGGGAAGGTCTGAAAGCTCTGTACACCCCATATGTTTTTATGTTCATAAGGGAATGGCCGCTGCTTGGTTGGGTGGGCTCTGTTTGCCTTTCCACCACCTGACCGTCTGTCCTCAGTCCCACCTGGGGCCCCGGGCTCATCCCATTCCCCATCCTCACTCCAGGGTCGAGCCATTGCTGTGAAATCAAACCATATGTCTGCCTCCTCTTCATCCAGATCCTGCTCATCGTCCCATTCATCTTCCTCCTCGTTCTCCAGCTCGTTCCCCTCATCTCTTCCCATGGTCAGTTTGTACATGCAGTAACAGGCGCCAGCCCCAATCATCAGTCCAGCTGCCATCCACCCCATTTCCCGGGCCCGACCCATGCTTGTAGCTGTATGAGCTTTCTGGCCAGAAAGAAGGGTGTCTTTCTTCACCTGATTGAGGAGAACTTTCAAGGGATGTGTGAATAATGGTGCACACTAGGAATCTTCAGCCTCTCCTAGGCTTCTGTGATTCTTGTGGTGAATCTAAGAGTGAGAGAAACAGCTTTAGGGCTCTAAAGTGAGCTGTGACTGAGTTCGTACCTGCCCTGATAGGTAGGCGTTCAAATTCTCACTGAGAAAGTTGGATTATTAGGGAATGATCTCATTGGTTTTTTTCTGCCTTGCCATGTCTACCCTCAGGATCTACTTTTCTGCGTCCAGGACTCTCAGAGACAGACAGTAGATGAGGCTCTTACTTGATAGGCAGGCAGGTGAAAGGCACAAGCTAGCCCTACACATAGGCTTCTTCACCACCTGCCTGTTTTCCCTACCCCTCCTCCCACCCCACCCCCATAGACTGCATGTTTTCTAACTAACCTCTACAAAAACCAAGTGGGTTCCTTTTTTCTTCTCGTGTCTTCTGCTGTATTCCTCCACGGAGATAGGTGGGCTGAGCCTACCAGAAGGACAATCGGAAAGCGATGTGAGACAGCAATGGAGAACTGAAAGTGTAGTTGGACAGATATAACTACACCGATTGGTGCTTTTCTGGATTTGGGGTTTTTGAGTAAAAAATTATTTCTCACACCCTCCCGAGTTTGCTAACGAGGGCCTCCCCGCCCCCTCCTCGTCCGCCATTTCCCCAGCAAAGGCCGCCACACCCCTTTCCCTGCACCGAAATGGGAGGGGTGTGGAGAAAAGAAGGGGGGCCAGGAGGGGGCGACTCGGACCTGACCCGCAAAGATCCCAGCCCCCCTCATCTCCTACCATTAGGTTCGAGATGAATCCCACCTTCAAACCTGCAGCAAGGTTCCAACCAAGGCAACGGTTTGCTTCTTCTCTAGCCTAGGCTCCAGCGCAGACCTATAACAGACAGGGGACCGAGGGCACGGAGTGCTTGGTGAACTGACCAGCACCCCAGACGTGGTGCCTGGATCGTGGGTCCTTTCTTTGCTTGGATTTTGTGCAATCGCCGTTCACCCACCTCACCGCACCCTGAAGCCTGCCACTTCTTCCTTACTAAAAGAGGGTGGGATGCGGGTCCGGGGATAGGTAATTTAAAAAGTAGGTGAGAAAGGCACATAGCCCATATTAGCCAAACTTGGACACGAGGTGCTCTTGGCCCTCTCCCACCCCCATCGCCTTCCAAGCAGCTTCCACCGACCTGCACGGTCCCAGCGAGTTTCCTTCTCCTTCACGCGCCTGCAGAGTAATAGGGGGTTGGTACCCAGTCAGAGGCGACTAACAGGACTTCGGCTCTAGGCGGCTCTTGGTCACGTGACAGCCACGTCACCAGTGAGCTCTAGCCCCCAATTTCCACTCCCACAAGCAGTGCGGCATGAGCCACTCCGTACCTCCCCCAGTACTTGGGGCCCTGTTAGTCTTTTTCTCTGTAACAATACCAGAAACCAAGTTACGGTTTCTCTATAATGTTCGAGTTTGGCTTTCCCAAATTATTGTGCTTTTACTCTTTCTTCTCAGGGGAAATGTCTTATCTATTCGTTGGTGTTCAAACTCCTGCATCCCTTTCTTTAATGTCCATCCCTCTCTATTTTCAGTCTCTGCAGCAAAATTGGGGTCAGAAAAGGAAACACAGAGAGAAGAGAAATTTGTACTAACACTCTTAATCCATTATGCTTTATTTCATCTTTCCTATGTGATAGACTATTATTTTATAACCATAAATCAAAATAAAGGTATTTCCACTTGAATATATAAACAAATTACAATCTTTTAAAAATTATGTTTAAAAATATAATTAAGATTTTCCAGTTACTAGGAAGACTCTATTGATTTGGCAACGTTAATTTGTCCAACGCTGAAAATATTTTCTTCTAAATAACAACTTTAAAATAACATCTTACAGTTTTGAAACATATCCTCACAAACAAAACCAGCATCCTTTCAATATGATTGATAAAACATAAATAGATCTGTAATGAGGTCAGTATTCAACTTTTTTGATCATTTTAAATAAGCGAGCCATTTATTTGCCCCTTTCTTTGTGTGTGTGTGTGTGTGTGTGTGTGTGTGTGTGTGTGTTAACTGGATTTTGTTGGGGATAAAATTCACAGATCAATTTCAGAACAATTGATATCTCTTTGCCCTTTTCTTTTAGCCAGAGTGAATTCACAGGTTCTGGTACAAGGTTCAATACTGACTTTCAGATGTACCTCAAAGATAGATTTTATGGAGCCATCAACTTAAGTTTTAGACTTTACAAATTAGGAACGTCACAGATTGCCTGCTTTTCATTCAAAGGGATTTAAATTCCATTCTGGAATCCTATGAGGCAGCCTATAAGCCATCCTGAACTCTAATAATTAGAGAACTCTCTGTTATCATTGGAGAGTACAGCTGATAGCTGGAAGTCCCATAGCACCGTAAGACTAGTGAGGTCTCCTCAGTTCTGCCATTCATGTACCATGTCACCACGCGAAGGCTGAGTCTTCAGCATTTTCTACTGACAGTGGGAATGAGGGACTTTGGATGACTAGATTCTAAGAACACTGGTGACAACAGTTCCTTTTCCCTCTCATAGCTGGAAGAACGAAGTATAGGATTCCAAGTAGTCAGTCCCTAAGAGAAAAAGACCCTTTTCATAACTTCATTGTACCCCCTTTACAAACCCCTCAAAACTCAGGAACAAAATAGGCAGGAGTAAGTCCCCAGGCACCACCTGCTCACTGCTGGGAGTCATACTCTAAATATAGACCCCAGGCTGCCTCTTTCTTAGAATGTTGAAATTTGACACGGCAGCCAGAAGCCTTCCCTGTGAAGGGCCTCTGTGTGGAGGAGGCCCTTACAGGAGATGAGCCAGGGAGTCCATAATGCCTTGTTGGCAACAAGGCAAATATCAGAAACTGAGAACCTATCATTGCTCTCCGGTATTCTAACCACTGCACTCATATACCAACATGTATCCCATTTTCTCTACCATCACCTCTACTAGCTTTGTTTGGCCACCATGCTTTTATGCTGCCTTTTAAGGATCATTTAGCTTTCTCAGGTGACTGAATTCTGTCCTTGGAAACGGAAGAACAGAATACTCAGATTCAGCCATGCTTTCAGCTTTTGGAGGCTATGAACTTACACAGATACTCTTCTTTGGAATATAGTCATGAGGAAGAGCAAAGGACTAGAGCTTGGTAAAAGCAGGTGATTCGCAATGGGAATTCATTTCCACAACATTTTGTCAAGTTTCAAGGACAAAAGCTTCACGTCTACCTCTCCTCCTTGCTACAAAATCTCTCTCCCCTTTGGCATATCATTCAGTCATTTCAGTGTACAACACAGAATAAACAGACCACCATTCTCTCACTTTATCAGGGCTTTCTAATTTTAATCCACTCCCTGTCTAAAGTTTCTTAAACCCAGGAGCACGAACCTTCTCAGCTATTTTATGTCTTTGTCACTTTAATTCATAGTTCTTACCAACAAACAGGAGCTATGATGCAAAAGCCACTTTGCTCTCCATTGCAGGTACTCACAGATCCTTTTTAACAGGGCATATTAGACCTCTGATACACCATCTTAAAGGTGAAGAAAGGAAAATGCTTAAGCAAGTCCCCATACAAATTTGTGTAATATTTTCAGAGTAAAGCCAGTCAAGTTACTTCCCGAGGAAACCTTTTGCTGTCCACACATCACACATGATTTGTAAAGTACCCGAAAATAAAAATGGACCAACAGTTAGTAACACTATGCATTATGGATGGAGACAAAAGTGGAAGTTGGCATTAGAAAAGCTAGTGTACTTTTGCTGCTGTGTTACCTGATGTGGTGTTGTATCTCAGTTAAGGTTGTCTTCCTGTAAGCAGCTTATCCAAGTCTGGTTAAGACAGAGAACAAATGCTAAAGAGTAAGTTCAGTTTTCAGGGGTCTAGGTAGGAGAGACTGAAAGAGAATGTTTCACGCCCATTTTCAAGTTTGCTTTTTATTTTTTAATTTCCAGATTGAAATTTTAGCAAGAGAGCTTCTGTTTGATGTGTTTTGAGCAAAGTACCCATGTTTTTGCTAGGGAAATGAAGAGCATGTTAGATGTGAAATGCACTGCCTTTCTTTAGCATGAAATGCAAATTGTTTGCAATGGTGGTTTACTTTGAATTTTTTTACTCTAGTTTTTATTTATGTGTACTTGTAGGTTCCTAGTTTTCTATGGTACCATACGCAGTGGACGTAAGAAGAAGAGGGGTCAGATCCCTGGAACTGAAGGTATAAGGAACTGCGAGCCACTCCCACGTGGGTGCTAGAAAGTGGACTTGGGTCCTCCGCAAGAGCAACAAATGCTCTTAACCACTTAGCCATATTTCCAGTCCTTCCATAGAATGTCCTTTAGTTATTTTGTATAATAAACCTTTGTTTAGCTGTCACTGAGATGCCTACCACTACATGCCTTAGTTGTAATTTCTACATCACTTGATCATTGGAAAGGTACAGTATAAAATGGTAATGCCTAGAATTGCCCTTTGAACCAAGGCTCCCTGGCTTCCCTGACAGGATTCCACAGGGTTGCATATGTAGTTCAGGGTGTTGTCTTGAGTGCTGCACTGTCTACCCCATATTTTGTCTATAAACCAGGAGCAGATGCTCTGTCAATGACAGACTCTCACTCCAAGACACACATATAAATCAAGATTTGAATGTTCAAATTCACTAGTCTTTGTAATCTCTCCCTGTGAAATAGGCTACAGTGAATGTTATGTTTCAACAGGAGTAACAACTGAATAACTTTCCTTGAGAAATACAAGTGTCACGGAGTAGAAGGGGTTTTTGCCTGTCTTACCTGTCCATTCTCTTCTTGCAGACCAGCCACTGCTTGGGAAGTCACAACTTCCAAAGATTGCTTCATGAACCTAGACTCAGAACAAAGACATTAGTTTATCTTAAGAAGTGACTTTTAGCTGAAGAAGTCTGAAGTGTTCTCATACATTACAGGGATGAATTTGCTAAGGATGAAATGTTCTTAGCCAGAATCTCCTCTCTTCTAGCCAGTGCTTGGGTCAGAACTATCACCTCTTTCCTCTCATGCCCCATGTTGCACGTGAATAAGTATTTGTTGTACTTGTTCTGGAAATACAGAGACAGATAGTCGATTCAGTTCCATTTATTTTACTAAGTTCAAAATCATGTTTCAATTCTGCTTTTTAGAAGCTATACTGACATAAAATTTCCTGGAGATTAGCTAACTCCTCGACTCTCGGAACTATTGATGTGCTCCCATGTTTTTCATGGGATTTTGAAAGTTCCACTCGGATACCAACCTTGGATCGAAACTGAGAGGAAATTTCTCACCGAAGAGCTCATGTTTTGGAAAGCTGCCTTACACTTTGTATTACGTTATTTGTTCTTGTACTATGTGTTAAGTTAACCTTATGCCAGTGTCGGAAAGCAAAGGCGGCTAACTTAAACACGGAGAGAATGTAGTTGCTTTATTCCTTTTTCTATTTTCGAAAGTTAGAAGTGCAAGTGAATTCTTGTGCTCATCAAGGTAATCGGTGAGATGGTTTCAAACTAATTGCTAGATGCCAAGTTCAGTCAGGTTTGCCTTGGTCTTTGCACCCCTGTAATACTATTTCACTTGCAGATGCTGGTCTCTATCTGTACCCCAGTATTTTTCATACTGGTCTTGGCATATCACTCGTGTATCAGCATGTGTACCCCTGAATCTTTTCTGTTACTGGCTTTGGAGAGCCCAAGTCTTCTCCTGGTTAACTTGTGCCTTTCAGTGCTTGTGGCTTAGTCAGAAGGGTTACATACTCTTGGCTGCCTGATTAGTTCATTCAGGAGGTGCTATGTTCATTCAGCGGTGTTATGGGATAGGCCCCAGAAGACATTAACATTCCTGTAAGGAAAGTGGGTAACACTTTCCAACAAGTGAGAAACGTGGGACTTTTTAGAGATATTTCCCCGGATGGAAATATCGTTATTGTATTGTCTTCTTCAGAAATGCAAGCTGTGAGCAGGGTAAGCCAAGGCAAAAATAACAACAACAACAAAAGTATTACGAAAGAAAAACGATACACTCTCCTTCCAGGTTTACTTTTGTGCTGACTTACTCATTTCAGGTTTAGGACTACATTTCAGAGGGAATGGTAGAAGTTCATAGCTGGGAGGAGGGGAGGTAGAGGGAGAAGCTGCTATCCCAAGAGTCTAGGGAAGAAGGAGTCAATTAAAAAAAAGTACAAGTGACCCATAGCCCCAGGGGAGGATGCTGTCCTGTTTTGGTAATTGGAGGAAGGGAAGCACGACTAGAGGAAGATGGAATTAACCGCAAAGAAGAAAGAGTAACAAGGCCTAGTATGGGGGGAGGGAAAAGAGGGGGGCGGGTCCTCTTCTGCCGCACTGCTGGTGGGAGGGGAAAGTGGGGATCCGAGTTGGTGGATTACGTCGCTCTCACGTGACCAAGAGCTGACGTGTGCAGAAGTCCTTCTTGTCCAGGTCGTTGTTCCCGTCTGAGTACCAGCTCCCTATTACCCTGAGGGCGGGCGGGCCTGCGGCCGAGGAAAGAAGGAGGCGGAAAAGGAATTGTCCCGGATCCCTGCAGGTCAGTGCCTGGGATATTCCATAAAGTGGGGGTGGTGGAGGGTAGAGGGCGGAGGCCGTCGCAGGTCCGGAGCCGCCGCCGTCGTCTCTCTCACTTGCTGCCCTCTTTCCAAGATATACGTCCCGCCTGCAGCCCATTTCGATGCTGCAAAACAGTGAGTAGAGGGGTGTTTGGGCAGGCGTCCAGAAATCCAGAGATGGGAATCTGCTGTGAGCTGAGGCCCGCAATCCGGAAAGGGAGCTGTGGCCTGGGTGTTGGCCCCTGGTCCGTCAGGACTGTGCCAGAGGGGAAAAACTGGACATGGGGTCCGGCATGGTGGGGTACAATGTGATGTATCAGCCGAACCCTGACCTGGCTCTCGGGCGGGAAAGCTTTAACAACCAGGCCTCCGAATTAGGAAAGAGTTTCGTTCTCTGGGGACTGGTCCGTCCACTAAGCACTCAGTAGCGGCTGTTTCCCGTCTTTCTGCCTGTGGCTGTGTCTTCCTTACCATGGCTCTGTGGCTAGTGGGTCCAAGCCTCTCCCAGGTGGCCATCTTTCCTTAGGTTGCGGTACAACGCCAGGCAAGAGAAGAGGAAGGAAATTAACCAGATCGGTGAAGGTCGAGTTGAGGGTAAGACCATCTGGGGACCCTAGGAGTGGCGGGGGTTAGAAAAGGGGGGAATACCAGAAAAGGTAATCTAGGTTTAGACTTGAGTCTAAATGTGTTTCTCACACTCCCCGAACTGTGGAGAAATGGCGTTCTCTCTCTCTCTCTCTCTCTCTCTCTCTCTCTCTCTCTCTCTCTCTCTCTCTCTCTCTCTCTCTCTCTCTCTCTCTCCTCCTCCTCCTCCTCCTCCTCCTCCTCCTCCTCCTCCTCCTCCTCCCCTGCCTCCCCTCCCTGCTCCCTGTCTCTCTCTGTCTCTGGGTGTATGAGTGTGCTCCTGGGGGTGGGGGCGGGGGGCAGGGTGACAGAAGGAAAACCTATCAGATAGTTTCTTCATAATCCTTCTCTCTCAACAGCACTTAGTGCCCTTGTTTTCCATCTGTCACCCTGCAGGTCTGCTGTAGCAGGTGGCACTGCTTGAAGCAAGGGAGGAACTTTCCCCCGGCGCAGTGGAGGTCGGTGTGGGCGTGGGGGGCAGCCTGGAATGGGGGAGGGGTTAGAAATCAGCTTGGGTTTGGCCAGGCTCACTCAATCTACTTTGTTTCCTTGCGTCCACCCATTTCAGACTAGGGAGGGGCACAGCATGTGTGTGTTTTGGATGGCACAGTGAGGTTTAACCAAAATCTGGATGGTAAATTAGGAAAGCCTCAAATATACACTGGATGCGTCAAAGCCTCGTTTTTTTTTTTTTTTTTTTTTCTTCACTGCTGCTGGTATCTCTGCAGATCAGAAAGATTGCTGGGCGTGGCATAAGTCACAGGAAAGGAAGAAGGGCAAGCCGCTGCTTTAAGGAGGTCAGTGCAAGAGTGCTTATCCTATGGGGTATCACGGGAGCATGTGACGAATGGGAGCCCAGAAATACTTGTGGACGCCATTGCCTTTATGCTTAGGGGCAAGAGTGAACTGGGGGTGGGGAGGGGGGAGAGGAATGTAGGGGGGAGAGTGAAATGAGGGACTTAGAGGTTTTTGTCAACAACCTATATTCCCTATCCAGCATTCGATTACTACTTTCTTGCCCCACTGAGCAATTGTCTGCATGGAGCAGCACAAAGAAAAAAGCCAAACCCTCTTCTCTTCCATTTCTAGGTTTACCTCTGAAACCAATTACTGTGGCCTTGAAGTGACTTGAAGAACATTACTCTCCACCGACCTGCACTCAGGCCCGAAGCCCTCTTCCCCTATCTTGAGTGACTACTCTATTTCTTGGTCCCTGCCGTTGCCAGGGACGATTGCATGGGCTACGCCAGGAAAGTAGGCTGGGTGACTGCAGGCCTGGTGATTGGGGCTGGAGCCTGCTATTGCATTTACAGATTGACCCGAGGAAGAAAGCAGAACAAGGAGAAAATGGCCGAAGGTGGCCCCGGTGATGTGGAGGATGCTGGGGACTGTTCTGGGGCCAGGTATAATGACTGGTCTGATGATGATGATGACAGTAATGAGAGCAAGAGTATAGTTTGGTACCCACCTTGGGCCCGGATTGGCACTGAAGCAGGGACCAGAGCTAGAGCCAGGGCAAGAGCCAGGGCTACCAGGGCTCGGAGAGCTGTTCAGAAAAGGGCTTCTCCTAATTCAGACGATACTGTTTTGTCTCCTCAAGAGTTACAAAAAGTACTTTGTTTGGTTGAGATGTCTGAAAAGCCTTACATTCTTGAGGCAGCTTTAATTGCTCTGGGGAATAATGCCGCTTACGCATTTAATAGAGATATCATTCGCGATTTGGGTGGTCTCCCAATTGTTGCAAAGATTCTCAATACTCGAGATCCCATTGTGAAGGAAAAGGCTTTAATTGTCCTAAATAACTTGAGTGTGAATGCTGAAAATCAGCGCAGGCTTAAGATATACATGAATCAAGTGTGCGATGACACAGTCACCTCCCGATTGAACTCCTCTGTGCAGCTGGCTGGACTCAGACTGCTTACAAATATGACTGTTACTAACGAGTATCAGCACATCCTTGCTAATTCCATTTCAGACTTTTTTCGTTTATTTTCAGCAGGGAATGAAGAAACCAAACTTCAGGTTCTGAAACTCCTTTTGAATCTGGCTGAAAATCCAGCCATGACTAGAGAACTGCTCGGGGCTCACGTGCCGCCTTCACTGGGCTCCCTCTTTAATAAGAAGGAGTACAAAGAGGTTATTCTTAAACTCCTGAGCATTTTTGAGAATATCAATGACAATTTCAAATGGGAAGAAAACGAGCCTGCTCAGAATCACTTTAGTGAGGGTTCCCTTTTTTTCTTTTTAAAAGAATTTCAAGTGTGTGCTGATAAAGTCCTGGGAATTGAAAGCCACCATGATTTCCAGGTGAGAGTCAAGGTTGGCAAGTTTGTGACCAAACTGACTGAGCGGATGTTCCCAAAGAGCCAGGAATAACTTGGTGGCTTTGTAGCGTAGCAGCAACACACCTTGTAAACTATTCTTTATCTCCACTTTGTTTATATGGCAAAGGAACCCGTTCAGCTGCCAATTTTGAATGATGAATATCATACTGTATCATCGATGTTGATTGATATTTAGCCAAGTTTGTCTTCAGGTTTGAGTTGAATGAATGTACTTCACTACTTGTCCTGAAACGTGTTGCATTTTATCTTGCTGCCCACATTGAAACATTTTTACTGTTCCCTCCCCGTAAGTGACAGTGAACCAATTCACCCGAAGTAGACTCCCTTTTGTCGTTTGCATTGATTTTGTTTGTGCATCTTCAATAAAGTTGTATGTTAATGCTGGAAAGAAACAACAGAAGAAGAAAGAAATTATCCTGTCTTTTGGTTTATAATCTAGTTGTAGAGACAAGAAACATACAAATAAAAAAAAACACCCCCCAAATCCCACAAAACCTCAAGATTATTTGGAGCATACATTCTGTCAGATGTGTGCCTTCAGAACAAGGAGGAAGCAGGGCCTTTAGTGGCTGGCTACATGCGTTGGGTTAAAGCTTCAGGGAGGACAGAGCCATTGAAAGAGAGCCCCGAATGGGTACAGAAATTAGTTTCATTCCGTAAGACCAGAGTCAAGGGGAAATGATGTGAGAAAGGCCTTACGTTAGGGAACTTCATGGGAGTCCAAACAGCAGCCTTAGAGTGTGGAGAATAGCATTAAATAAATCTAGAAACTGTGTGAAGCACATTGCAGAAGGCTTCTTGAATGTATTTTTAACTAGAAAAGAACTGGGGTCAATAAAAAGGTCCTCCCCACACAATGTGTCATCGAGGAGAGTAGCAAAAATGGATCCTTTCCAACTCTGGTGGTGGGCATTTGGCAATACATATCATGAGGCCTTAAAATATGGAAGCCTTTTGTCCTAAGGGGATAACTGAATAATTGGGCAAAGAGTGTTAGGTGCAAGGCTGATCTTGTCAGCACTGTCTTAAGGTCGAAACATGGGGAACGACTTCAGTGTCTGACACACTGAATTGACTAAATAAAGAATGCTCACACTGTGTGAAAAATGTGCTGATGGAACTCAGTATTGCTAGAAAAAAGACACTCATCACACATTGTTAAGTGAGCAAGGTAAGTTAGATAGCAGTATTCAGAATATGATTACTTGGGGGCGTTAAATCAGGTTTTAAAAGACACTAAAATCTATAGAGGATATTCTATATACCCAGGAAGCACTAAGAGTTATATTTGGAGGAAAGCTAATGAGTGATACTTACTTTTTGTACTTATTATTCATCTATGTCTTCTTGTTTATCCAAGTTAATGTTGATTTTTTTAGGAAAGGTTTGGAGAAAGGGAAGGAGTGGAAGGCATCAGGTGATTCATTTGGATGTGTACTGAGTGGAAAACAGGCCCAAAATAAGGTGGTTTGAAGTTTCCTCTTCAGAGTGATAGAGGATGGTGCTGACAAGGCTGATTGTGAGATTTAAATGAGAGAATTTGTGCAAAGTATCTACATTATTCTAGCATATAACAGCAGTTACTTAAGAAATGTGAATACCTTTAAGTACCCAGAATGTAGTTTTGATGGGTTTTGGTTGACTTTTGTTTTGCTGGGGCATTCTGCTATGTTTCAGTGTCATTTAATAAATAATAATAATAATGATAATAATAATAATAAAGGTTAACATTTATTAAGTGATTACTGTGTAGAGTTCTGTTATTTCTGCAAGTAAACTGTGGAAATACTTTCTCAGGTGTTCCAGGACAAAAAAGCTCTCACCCTGCTCATGATCTGTAAGGCCTTTGCAGCATTTTTCTTATTGGTGTGAGGATGTCATCCCGCTTTTCATGTGAAACCAGGAAATGTTGCGGCCCTCTGTCTAGTTACGATCTAGGTTGGGCTCCAGGTTTTCACATATGTACTCTGAGGTCTCGAGTAGGACTAGGGACTGGTTGTCTTCAAGTTGGATGGTAACCCTACTAAGTTATTCATGAATAGGAACTCATTTGATAGCACGATAAAGGACAAGATGATAGGAAATGACATGAGATTTGTTTTTCTTGTCCCTACTAAATAAGATAAAAAGAATTGCTATGGTGGGGGTGGGGGCAGAACCAGTTAAATAAAGGGAATTTGAGGTGTTTGTGTGATAGTCACATACCTCATTGTCAATTGGATGAATTCGTATTTCTGCCAGGATGTCTAGGCTGCAAATAAGAACTTGGGAGACCTGACAGGAGTTAAAGACTGAGCTTAAGGGCCTGGTTTCAGTCCGGAGAGGACTAAATCTAAAAGGACTAGGTGAGCGACTAGCAGCTGGGGAGGGATGCACAAATTTAGTCATCTTGTTATAAGTTTTCTTATAAAAAATAAAAAAATAACTACTTCTTCGAGATGCTTGAGAAAATAGAGGCTTGGAGTACAAAGTTGTCCCTTAACTCCATTATATAGAATGAACACACACGGGCACTCGGATCAAGCCATGCTGAGCGGCAAAGACCATTAAATGGAGTAATGAGAAGCCCTAGTGTGGTAGGTATCTCCTGCTCCTTTTCTTCATGTTATTCCTGCTCTTCCCCTCCCTCCCTCCCTCCCCCGGTCTCTGTTTCCTCTTGGGAGATAATCAGTAGTACTCTGTCCCGGCAGCTCTGCTCTTCAGGGCAGTGCCTTTAATTCTGATGACACAATGCCACTCATGGGGGGTGTTTTATGTAGAATAATAATTGCTATGACTGTGGCTATAAAGGATTTCTGATTTTTTCGTTGGTTTGTGGAGCTCTTCTTGAGCAGAAGAAATGCAGAAGAGGAGTTCTTAGCTTACTGTTGTCCTGGGTGCTCTGAATGTGTTCTTGTATGTTCCCCTGCCTGGTACAATTTATGTTGAGTAACATACTCTATGGGCAAGTGCTGAGCGAGACAGGTGTGGGGCAAGGCAAGGCCACTTCCTGGTGTCCCAGAATTCCCCCAAAAGGTTGCAGCTCTCAATCATTTTAGGGAGAGCCAGATCCTGGCTGTGATTGGTCTGCAGAGCTCATGGGTCAGGCCAGGGAGAAGTTAGTTTCTTCTCTTTTAGGGATGATATGAGACACCCAGAGGCTATCCTGTCATTTTGATTTCCTCATCAAACACATTTATGATCTCTGTTGGTCCAAAACGCTCAAAGGTAATTTTGTAATAATGGAGTTGAGTTGGTTATAAGTCGTCCCCACCACTCACAAAGCATAACATTTCAAGGCTCAGGAAACAGGTTTTCCTTCTTTAATTCATATTTCATCTGCCTCGTTTCAAAAGAGACTCCAGTGTGGGGCAGACAATTGGTGTAGGTAGCATCCATTTCATGTTCACGACTCTCTGGTTTTGCTTGGTTCTGTTGAGAATGTCTTTGAACATAGCGGCCACCTGAGACTGGTTTTTTCTGCTGGCTGTTTGCTTTACATTTACATCACTTCCCAGGCTGAAGCTTGTCCTTGGCTTCTCTGTTTTCAGTTGTGACCCTTCCTTGTCTTTAGCTCAGAGCAATCTCAGCTCTATTGCTAGTCCTCTGTGTGCTAGCTGAGGCAAGGTTGGAACAGGAAAGAGTCCTCAGAACTGACAGTGCTTCACAGGCTTCACCTTCTGCACTGGGGCCTTGTCAGGCCTGTGCTGAGAGCTTGGGCAGTCTGTGTACTTGAAGAGGGGTGTGGGAGGAGTGGGAGGGAAGCAAGGGAAGCCAGGCCTAGTGGAGGGTAACTTTGTCTGCAGAGGCTCATGCAAATGTAATTTGACCTCCTGTGGGCTGGCATCCTGCAAGGTGACAGAGGAGCTGCAATAAAACCAGCTTTGTTTGAGCTTGTGGTCTCCTCATTTACTGAGCCTTGCTGAGCTTGCAAAGGCTGCAACATGTTATCAAATAAGGTGGGACTTCCTTTGGAAAATAAAATCCAGAATGATAATTTATTACTGTGACAAGCAGAATTAATAAGCACCAGATTCATAGAGTCTGCTGCTCTGAACATTCTTTCCCCAAGATACTAAAATCTAGATCAGAATTGAAATTATCACAGAACTGTACTGTTTATTTGATACTCGTGGAACTTCCCCAACTTAAATAGTGGTACAGTCTAAGTAAGATATCCTGGTGCATCATATCTGAGATAGACACTGCCTTGTTGCTAAATCCAGTGACTAAAAGTGTGACTAAAAGCTAAAGTACAATTCCCCTCAAACATAATTATAACTTTTGGCTGCGTACATGCTTCTGCAGTAGAGGCAAAACATTAGTGCATGGTAGTTTTATGACAAAATAAATGAAAAATATTGGCTGCTAACAATTCAGGAATACATACTCTCTTCTCACAATGCATCATAGCTGGATAGAACTATTTGTGCCTCCTTCCCTCCTTTGGGAACTAGCACCTGGCATCTTCTGATATCCGGGGAGGAGGATTTCAGAATAATTCCACATTTTGTGATGCGATCTGGGCATGTGGAGTTCTTTTGTTGGTTATGTGTCTGATTTGCACTGAAAAGATTGGGGTAGAAGATGGAGTAGATGGGGTAGAAGATGCAGGCTGGGCTGGGCCTAGATTAGATATTCCTCAGGTGGAATTACGCCTGGTATATGCAAGGGACTTTGCTGTTCTATACGATATGCGTCCTGGTCCAAGGATGCAGTATAGGTGTAGATCTGGGGTTGGGGGTTGGTATGTGGAGGGAGGATCAGGTGCACTTTACCCGGCTAGACTCTGGAAAAGGATGTGCTGGGTGGAGAGGTGAGTGGGAAGGGCCTGTGGGTGAGGTAGTCAGGGCTCCATGTGATCTTTTATCCTATTATTTGTTTATGAATTTTTGAGCTCTAACATTTGTGCATATCTGTCTGTCTATGTCTATATCTCAATTTTCAATTGTAAGGGTCAATTGTTGAAGTTTTTCTTTATTAGTATATAGTATCCTTTGTTATCTTTCTAACCAATTTTCCCATGAAAACTACTTTCTCAGACAGTAGATTGGCTACTCCATCTTACTTTTAGCATCCATCCTCTTGACTTATTGACGTCTATTGTCTGACTCTCAGTATCCAGTCTCTTTTTCTGGGAGATGTGGTTGTTATTGACAATACTTGGTTGGTCTTTATTGTTGTTGTTTTCTTTTATAAATGTAGTTTCTTTATAGGAGGGTTGAGGCTATATCTATTTAAGACAATTATCGAGAACCGTTTTAGTTATTGTAATTTTGTTGTCTGCTTTTATGATAGGTTATTATTATTGTTGTTTTTCTTAACTGGAATTAGGAGATAATGGGATTTGGCATGTTGGACATGACAGATTCCTTCCTACCTTTCTTCTGTTTATCTGTTCCTTTTATGAAATGTATTCCTTGTTGTAATTTCAAAATTGAGAGTATCTTCTTTTTCTGTGGATAGTACCGAATAAATATCTTCTCTAGTGCTGGCTTACTGGTCATAATGGCCTTAATTTGTGCTGCTTTTGAAATAGACTTATTCTCCATCACTTTAAACAGTAGCTTTGATGGGAACATGACAGTCTTGGTTGGCATTGGTTTAAGTTTTGAAACTAAAATCTATTATTCCCTGCTGTTCAGTCGCCTCTTTTTTAAAAAGTGAAAATGTATTGCATAAATGTAGGTTGATGTATGTGACACATATGCAGGTGCCTATATGCAGGCCCATAAGAGGCCATAAGAGGGTAACAAATGTCTTGGAGCTGGAGTTAGAGGTGGTTACTAGCCATCCAACATGGATGCTGGGAACTTAACTCTAACTCTTAACTACTATACCGTCTCTCCAGCCCCACTATTTTCATTTTTTAACTTTTTTGATAATGAGATCCAGCTCGATTTTGTGGTACTTATCTTTGCGGGTAAGATAGCTTTCCCCCTTAAAACTATCAATATTGTTTTTATTTTAGTTAATATTTTGAGATATGGACTATAAAATGTCATGGTAAAGTGCTTCTTTGGTCTCGATATTTAGAATTCTAAGTGCCTCTTTAGTTTTGATGTTCCATGTTCGCAGGTACATATGGTAATGTGTAAACAATAGATTCTTCCTCAGGATGGCTGCTGCTCATTGCCCTCCAAGTCATATAATGACAAACTGGAATCCCTCTCTACTTATGACCTATACACTGGAGACATCTCTGTCTCGTGAAACAGGCACCTAGGTTTAAGGTATATGAGGGCCCCGGGCTTGTCCTGGAGGTAGAGCTGACAGTTGTTTTTCTTACCTTGGACTATTTAACATACCTTTTGGATGAGGTTCCTGCTTCTCTTTCCCCCACAGCAGAGCCTTTCCCCTGGGGCTGTGTTTGGCTTGGCTTACTTCTCTCCCTCTCTCCTTCCCTCTTACTTCCTCTTCTTCCCCCTCCTCCACCCTGTTTTCATCCTTTTATGGTCTCATGTACCCCAGGCTGATCTCTGATTCACTGTGTCATTGGGACTGGCCTTGAATCCTTTAATCTTCCTGTCCCAGCCTCCCAACTGCTGTGCTCCCCCCACACCAGGAGTATTCATCTTTTTTCTTGATAACTTTTAGCTAGTCTAGCATTATCTTTGTGTATTTCCGAAGTTTTCTCTCTTTGGAACAGCTTCTACTATTTCTTTTCTCGATTGATTCTTTTCCTTTACTAGATGACAGGGTAGCTGTTCTCATTCCTCCATTTTCTCTGAAGTTTCGCCCTCTTCTTATCTGAAGTTTTAAACAGCAAATGAACTCAGTTTCTGTATTGTTCTATTCTCAGATGTTGCCCACATCATAATGTCTTTTTCTGTAGATGTTTGACATTTTCCAGTCGTCCTGTCTCATGTCTTTCCCTTGTGTTTTCTAGATTTTTCATGCGTGGGTTAGTAATTTGCAGTTAAGAATTTAAAAGAATTTTAAAATGTTTTCTTCAAGCTTTTATTCCCCACCCCATATATTTGAGTCTCTGTAATTTTTTTAAAAAAAATCTTTCTGGTGCATATGTTTGTGAATGGTACAAAGTAGAGATGTGATTTTATTTCTTAACTCTAGCCTCAAATACCAACTCTGCCATTTTCCAATTTTTGACAGGAGTTTTCACATGCTATTAGTCATAGGTGGTTCCTAAAATGTTCTTCTTATCACTCGGCTTTTGATAGAACACTAATGCACTGCATACGCAGTGTTGCTCTGCACCATTGAAATATAAAGGATGGAATTAATAGCATCAGGTCGTGATTCCCGAGATTCATTGTTCTTTGTGTGCATTACAAAAAAATGTTTAAAGCCAAGAAGGCTATGAAGATTCCATAATTTCTAAAAGATGACCTAAGAAAGCATAGGACACCATTAACAACAAACTAGTGGCTATTCTTGGACACATGAAAAGGAGGAATTGAATAAGAATACTTGAGCGTTTGGAAGTCTGATCATTAATTCATTCTTCTAAGCCGAAGGGTTGCTATACATTGTCAAGTATCCCTAGGAAGTAATGATAAGAAACTGCCCTTTTTTGATTCACGAAATAGTCCATCAACTCCAGAAACCTTGTGCACTCTATGAATTAAGACATTTGGTGTGCAGTTATCAGGTAAAATAATACTTTTATCATAAAACTTGGATTGATTAGAAATTTAAATTCATAAAATTCATTTGGGTGTATACCTAAACAGAGAAATCAATATAATGGAAAAGTAAATATCAAAGAAACATTACTAATGCCATTATTGAACTAGAGTAACTAGTCCACTTTTTCATAATGATATCGTTTTTTAGAAAATATTTTTATTTAATGAGTGCTCTATCTGCATTTACAGCTGCATGCCAGAAGAGGGCATCAGATCTCATTACAGATGGTTGTGAGCCACCATGTGGTTGCTGGGATTTGAACTCAGGACCTCTGGAAGAGCAGTTAGTGCTCTTAACAGCTGAGCCACCTCTCCAGCCCTCATTGTGATATCTTGATTCCATCGTGGAACAGTAATTTATATCCTTTTAAACAAAAATTATTTAAAAAGAGTGTCAATATTAGTACAGGAGATGTCAGTTTTCAAAACTTGCTAGAGTAGAGGGAAGTAACTATTTTTGTGTTTATTTTATGTTTTGCTATTTCTAATTTTTAAATTAATTTTCTAATTTGTAAGATAGTTCCTTGTATTTAGAGCACAATCATATTGAAAATACTCTTTTGTTTGTTTGTTTTCAAGACAGGGTTGTATAATAGTGTAATAATAGATCTGGCTGTCCTGGAATTCCCTCTGTAGACCAGGGTGACCTCAAAATCAGAGATCCACCTGCCTCTGCCTCCAAGTGCTGGGATTAAAGGCATCCAACTGCCTCTGCCCAGCTGAAAATACTCGAGAGAAGTAAAGATTAATGGTGACTCTGACTTGTTTCTGGTTTGTTGTTCGTTTGTTTGTTTGTTTGGCATTTTGTGGTTGGAGTGAGGATTGTTTTTGACTTTTGGTAAGAGATATTTTCAATTCTTGTTAGTCCCATCTATTAACGTTGGTGCCTGTTAGGATAAGCTGCGGGATTCCCTGCTTATGTCTTTTTAATATATTGACAGGATTATCTATCTTTTCTCCTTTATTTATTCTTAAATAGTATTTTTTAGTCTTTGAGAATTTCATGTAGGCCATTTATTTATTTCTATTTTATTTATTTTGTATGTGTGTGTTTTTTGTATTTGTGTATGGGTGTGAGTTGTGCATGCTATGGTGTGTATGTGGAGATCAGAGGACAGCTCAGGGAAGTTAGCTCTTTCTGTGTACCATGTACATCCTGGTGCTCAAACTCCAGACAGCAAGTAACTTTACCTGCTGAGCCACCTCACTGGTTCTCATTTTGATTCTATGCAGTTAATTATATTGATAAAATTCCTGGCTAGGTTATTTTTGCCTTTGTGGAACATGGTGGTTTGAGTGAGAATGTCCGTCTTTAACTCCGATGTTTGAACACTAGGTCTCCAGTTAATGGGACTGTTTGAGGAAAAGTTAACCTTGTAGGAGGATGCACATCACTGAAGGCTGGTGAGGTTTCAAAAGGTTCCCACCCTTGCCACTGCCCTCTCTGCTTTCCGGTTGCAGTTTGAGATGTGAGCTCTCAGTTGCTGTTCCAATTACCATGTTTGCCTGCTGCCATGCTTCTCTGCTGGGATGGTCACAGACTCGTTCCTCTGAAACTGTAAGCCCCAATAAACCCTTCATTCTATGAGTTGTCTTGGTCATGCTGTTTTATCACAGCGATAGAAAAGTAATGAGGGGTGGCTGGAGGGATGGCTCAGAGGTTAAGAGCACCGAGTGTTCTTCCAGGGGTCCTGAGTTCAAATCCCAGCAACCACATGGTGGCTCACAACCATCTGTAATGGGATCTGATGCCCTCTTCTGGTGTGCCTGAAGACAGCAACAGTTGTACTCACATACATAAAATAAATCTTAAAAAATTAAGAAAAAGAAAAGTAATTGAAACATCGAATTCTATTAGGTCATAGCATCTCTTGGTTTTGTCACACTTTTGAGTTCTGTGTTGTGTTTTATCATTTTCAAAATACGTTCTTTTGATTTTTGAGTTAAGGTTGTTATAGATATTGCTTATGGTTATTGTCTTAGTTACTTTTTATTGCTATGATAAAACAACATACCAAGGGGGCCTTTAAACCCTCAAAACCCACCTTCATGACACACCCCTTACAATATGTACAGACCTCCTAGTTGTTCCCAAGTATTCAAGCATATGAACATGTGAGGACTGTTCTCATTCAAACAACCAGTTATACTTTATTTTGTTTTTTTTATTTTTGCTTTATTTTAAAATAAAATACAAAATTATGGATTTCATTGTACCTTGTTGATATCCTCACACCCCCATACCCTCCTCCCATCCCCCATCCTTACCTTTTGCTTGCTGTCTTCCTTCTTGCACATTGCCCATATGGGTTTTTACTTATTTATTTATCTATTTGTTTGTTTGTTTACATCCCAAATACTGCTTCCTCCTGGTCCCCTCTCACAGAGATCCTCTCCTATACTCCTCCCTTTTTGTCTGTGTGCCCCCCCATGGGTATCCCCCACCCCCTTGCACATCAAATCTGCAGGTTTATTGAACTTCTCCCACTGAGACCAGACAAGGTAGGCCTGTTAGGGAACAGTGTCCAGGGTCAGGATACAGCTTTAGGGACAGTACCCACTCCAGTTGTTGGGGGACTCACATGGAGACCAAGCTTCATGTCTGCTACATATGAGCGGGGAGGCCTAGGTCCAGCCTGTGTATGTTCTTTGGTTGGTGGCTCAGTCTCTGAGAGTTCCCAGGGGTCCAGGTTGGTTGATTCTGTTGGTACTCCTGTGGGGGTTCCCATTTCCTTCAGGGCCTTCAGTCCTTCCCCCAATTCTTCCATAAGAGACCCTGACCTCTGTCGAGTGTTTGACTGTGGGTATCTGCATCTGTTTCAGTCAGCTCTGGAGAGCCTCTCAGAGGACAGTTGTCCTAGGGTCCTGTCTGCAAGCATAAGAGATTATCATTAGTAGTGTCAAGGATTGGTGCTTGCCTATGGGATGGGTCTCAAGTTGGGTTGGTTATTGGTTGGCCAATCCTTCAGTTTCTGCTCCGTTTTTGTCCCTGCATTTCTCTTAGACAGGACAAACTTTAGGTTGAAAGTTTTGTGGATGGTTGGTGTCCTTATCTCTCTACTGGGGGTCCTGCCTGGGTACAGGAGGTTGCCTTTTTAGGTTCCAAGTCCCCACTGTTAGGCAATTTAGCTAAGGTCAACTGCATTGACTCCTGGGAACCTCACCCATCCTAGATCTCTGGGAAATCCTAGAAATTCCTCCCCAGACCCCACCCTAGCAGCTTTAGATTAAAATTCATTCTCCTGGCCCTCTCTCCTATCTTTCCCCATACTGGATCCTGAACCCCCACAATCCCCTCCCAAACGCTTTCCTACCCAGCTTCCTCCCTCCCTCTGCCTCCTATGACTCTTTTATTTCCTCTTCTAAGAGATTCAAGCATTCTCTTTTGGGCCTTCCTTTTTGTTTAACTTCTTTAGCTGTGTGAGGTATATCATAGGTATCCTGTACTTTATGGCTAATATCCACTATTCAGTAAGTAGTATATACATGCATGTAATTTTGGGTCTGGGTTACCTCACTTAGGATGATATTTTCTACTTTTATCCATTTGCCTGCAAAATTCATAATGTCCATGGCTGAATATTCCATTGTGTAAATGTACCACGAGGGATATCTGGGTTCTTTCCAGCTTCTGGCTATTATAAATAAGGCTGCTATGAACATAGTGGAGCATGTATCCTTGTTATATGTTGGAGCATCTTTTGGGTGTATGCCCAGGAGTGGTATATCTGGACCCTCAGGTAGTGCAATGTCCAATTTTCTGAGGAACCTTCAGACTGATTTCCAGAATGGTTGTACCAGTCTGCAATCCCACCAGCAATGGAGAAGTGTTCCTCTTTCTCCACATCCTCACCAGCATCTGCTGTCACTTGAGAGAGTTTTTGATCTTAGCCATTCTCACTGGTGTAAAGTGGAATCTCATGGTCGTTTTGATTTTCATTTCCCTGATAACTAAAGATTTTAAGCATTTCTTTAAGTGCTTCTCAGACATTCGAGATTCTTCTGTTGAGAATTCTCTGTATATCTTTGTACTCCATTTTTAATTGGGTTATTTGGTTTGTCTAACTTCCATGTCTAACTTCTTGGGGTTTTTTTTATATATATTTTGGATATTAGACCTCTGTCACATGTAGGGTTAGTGAAGATCTTTTCCCAATTTGTAGGCTGCTGTTTTGTCCCATTGATAGTGTCCTTTTTCATACAGAAGCTTTTTAGTTTCTTGAGTTCCCATTCACCAATTGTTGATCTTAGAGCCTGAGCCATTGGTGTTCTTTTCAGGAAGTTGTCTCCTGTACCAATGTGCTCAAGGCTATTTCCCCGTTCTCTTCTATTAGATTTAGTGTGTTGGGTTTTATGTCGAGGTCTTTGATCCACTTGAACTTGAGCTTTGTGCAGGGTGATAAATATGGCTCTATTTTCACTAATCTATGGGCAGACATCCAATAAGACCAGCACCATTTATTGAAGATGCTTTTTTCCCATTGTATGGCTTTGGCTTCTTCATCAAAATTCAAGTGTATATAGGTGTGTAGGTTCATTTCTGGGTTTTCAATTCGATCCCACTGATCAACTTGTCTGTCTCTGTACCAATACCATACAGTTTTTATCACTATTGCTCTATAGTACTGCTTGAGGTCAAGGAGGGTGATTCCTTCTTTTATTGTTCAGGATTATTTTGGCTATCCAGGTTTTATTATTTTTCCATATGAAGTTGAGAATTTCTGTTTCAAGGTCTATAAAAATTGTGTTGGAATTTTGATGAGGATTGCATTGAATCTATAGATTGTTTTTGGTAAGATGGGCATTTTTCACTATGTTCATCCTACTAATCCATGAGCATTGGAGAGCTTTCTATATTCTGATATCTCTTCTTTAATTTCTTTCTTCAGAGACTTGAAGTTCTTGTCAAACAGCTCTTTCACTTTCTTGATTAGAGTTACACCAAGGTATTTTAGATTATTTGTGACTATTGTGAAGGGTGTTGTTTCCCTAATTTTTTCTCAGCTCATTTATCATTTAATAAATGTGGGCCTCTGATTTCTTTGAGTTAATTTTGTATCCAGACTCTGCTGAAGTTGTTTATCAGCTGTAGGAGCTCTCTGGTAGAATTTTTGGGGTCGCTTTTGTATAGTATCTTATCATCTGCAAATAATGATATATTGACTTCTTCCTTTACAATTTATATCCCCTTGATCTCCTTTATTAGTTATATTATTGCTCTGGCTAGGACTTCTAGAACTATATTGAATAAGTAGGGAGAGAGTGGGCAGCCTTGTCTAGTCCCTGATTTTAGTGGGATTGCTTCCAATTTCTCTCAATTTAGTTGATGTTGGCTACTGGTTTGCTGTATGTTGCTTTTACTATGTTTAGGTATGGACCTTGAATTCCTATCTTTCCAGGACTTTTAACATGAAGGGGTGTTGAATTTTGTCAAATGCTGTCTCAGCATCTAATGAGATGATCATGTGGTTCTTATCTTTGAGTTTGTTTACATAATGGATTATGCTGATGGATTTCCATATATTGAACCCTCCCTGAATCCCTGGGATGAAGCTTACTTGATTATGGTGGACGATCTTTTTGATGTGTTCTTGGATCCAGTTTGCAAGTATTTTATTTAGTATTTTTGCATGTATCTTCATAACAGAAATTAGTCTATAATTGCCTTTCTTTATTGAGTTCTTATATGGTTTAGGTATCAGTATTACTGTGGTCCCCAAAATTAACTGGGCAATGTCCCTTCTGTTTCTGTTTTGTGGAATAATTTGAGAACAATTGGCAATAACTCGTCTTTAAAAGTCTGGTAGAATTCTGTGATAACCCCATGTGGCCCTGGTCTTATATTGGCTGGGAGACTTTTAATGACTGCTTCTTTTTCACTAGGGGTTATAGATCTATTTAAATAGTTTTTTTCTGATCTTGATTTAACTCTGGTAAGTGGCACCTATCGAATAAATTGTCCACTTCTTTTAGATTTTCCAATTTGTTGCAATACACATTTTAAACGTATGATCTTATGCTTCTCTGTATTTTTATGGTGTGTGATGTTATGTCTCCATTTTTATTTCTGAGTCTGTTAGTTTGGATAAGGGTTGTCTTATCTTATTGATTTTCTCAAAGAACCTACTCTTTGTTTCATTGATTCTTTATATTGTTTTCTTTGTTTCTATTTAATTGATTTCAGCCCTTGGTTTAATAATTTCTTGCTATATACTCCTCTTGGGTGTGCTTATTAAATTTTTCTAGAGCTTTCAGGTGTGCTATTAAGTCGCTAGTATGTGATCTCTCCAATTTTTGTACATAGACATTTAGTGCTTTAAACGTTACTGCTTTCATTGTGTCCCATAAGTTTTGGTATGCCGTGTATTAATTTCCATCAAATTTGAGAAAGTCTTTAGTTAATTTATTAAATTAATTAGTTTTAAAAATGAAAACATTTTAATTTCATGTCTATATCACCACTAAGGAACTTGTGCTTAGAAACATTGACTAACATATTTGTTTAAGGTTGATCATCACAACCGGTTTAGGATAGCCCAATATACATTTTATGAAGAACTAAAGGCAAGGACCCCAAAGCCTCTGAGCAAAAACAATGAGGAGATATCAGTGCCCTGATTCAGTCAGTACACCTTGCATATGAATATTAGAATGTCATAGTATATCTTATAAAGATGTATAATGCATGTGTGGATTGCAAAGGGAAAGTTAAACAGAAAACTGTATCACATGAATCCTTCATCTTGTGTGTGAAGCTAGAATCTGGTGAATTGCCTGTCCTATAGCTTTTATGCCATGTGGCCAAAGAGAGATTCCATCATCATGGAGTGCTTTAAGTACAGAAGGCTTCCTTGGGATGACTGTAGACTAGGAAGTCGGAAGAAATGAAGCATGGGAGACATGCACTGCAATGGTTGAAAATGGAATGGACTGTCCCTAACCCTAGGGGGTCCACAGAATGGCTTCTAGAAGCTGAGAGTAATTCCCAGGCAGCATATAGCATGGAAACCTGGACCTTTATCTTCATTCCCTGGCAACTCTGCCAATGAGCAGTGGGTATAGTGTGATATTTCAGCACAAGTATTCATGGTATGCAGAACAAGCCAAGGAAATTAGCATCCACATCCAAATGCTGTGTTTTATCTTCAAAAGTTTTGAGTTTGTTTCTTTGAGTTCTTTCTTCTCTCATACATTATAACCTGACTGAAGGTTTCTCTCTTTCCACTACCCCCAGCATTCCCTCTCCCAACCTCTCCTTTCCCTGAGATCCATTCCATTATGTTTCCATTCAGAGAGAGAGAGAGAGAGAGAGAGAGAGAGAGAGAGAGAGAGAGAGAGAGAGAATAGCAGGCCTACAAGGGATATCAACCACACATGGAATATCAAATTGGAATAAGCCTAGACACATCCCCTCATATTAAGGCTGGATAAGGCAACACAGTAGGAGGAAAGGGGTCTCAAAAGCAGGCAGAAGAGCCAGCTGTACCACCTGTTCCCATTGCTAGGAGTTCCACAATAATCCCAAGCTACAGAAACATTATATATATATATAACCTAGCATATGGGGTTCTTGTTTGTTACTTCAGTCTGTTAGCCCCTAAAAGCCCTGCTTAGTTGATTCTGTGGGCTGTGTTTTCCTGTTGTCCCCAACCCCTCTGGCTCCTGCAATCCTTCTCCCCCTCTTGTCTGGGATTTCCCTGGCTCTGCCTAGTGTTTGGCTGTGGGTCTCTTCATCTGTTATCTGTTTCCATCAGTTGCTGGATGATGCCCCTCTGGTGACAATTGGGTTAGGCACTGATCTATGAGTAGAGCAGAGTATTATTAGGAATCATTTCGTTGATTTTTTTTTTGCCAGTCATGTTTGGTTTTATCCTGGGTCTCTGGGTCCTGCCTCTGGTTATTGGCTATCCAGGCAGTGTCAGTGGTAGGCTCCCTCTCATGACATGGGCCTCAAATTGGACCACTATTTGGCTGAACACTCCCATACGTTCTATGACACCATTTTCCTAGCACATCTTGCTGGTAGAACAGACTGTAAGTTGAAGGTTTTGTGGCTGGTTTGATGTCCTAGTCCCAGTGCTAGGAGCCTTTCCTAATTATAGAAGATAGCAAGTTTGGGTTCTGTATTCCCTATTTCAGGCACTCTTTGCTAGGGCCATTCCCATAGATTCCGAGGAGTTTCCATGGCAGCAAGTTTCTATATCACATCCCAAATGCTCCCCAATTCCAATTGTCTCTCCCAGTGCTTTTTCCCTCTGTTCTTCTCACCCCTGACTGATCCCTCCTGTTCCTAAACTCGCTTCCTCCTCTAGTCCACCCCTAAAAATATATTATTTCTTTCTTTTTTACTTTCTGTCTTCATCCATTTTTCATTAAGTAGAGAGTTGTTCAGCTTCAGTGAGTTTTCTGTTCTTTCCCTTGTTGATATTCAGCTTTAATGCATGTTGGTTTGATAGAATGCAAGAAGTTAATTCAATTTTGTTGTATCTATGGAGACTTACTTTGTGTCCGACTATGTGGTCATTTTGGAGAACATTTCATGAGTTACAGAGTATAAGGTATATTTTTTGGGTTTGGATGAAATATTTTGTAGTTATCTGTTAGGTCAATTTGGTTTAACTCCAGGATTTCTGTTTAGTTTTTGTCTACATGCTATGTCCAATGCTGAAAGTTGGGTGTTGAAGTCTGCTACTATCAGTGTGTCATTGTCAATATGTAATTTAAGCTGTAGTAGTGTCTTTTTTTTTTTACAAATTCAGTTGCCTTTTGTTTGGTGCATGGGTGTTAAAAAATTGAAATGTCATTTTAGTGAATTTTTTTCCTTTGATGAGTATAGAATCCTTCTTTATATCTTTTGATTAGCTTTGGTTTTAAGTCTATTTATTATGTATTAAACTGGATATATCAGCTTGCTTTTAGGTTCATTTACTTGGAATATCATTTTCTAACCCTTTAACCTGAAGTAATGGTTATCTTTGATGTTGAGATGTGTTTCTTGGATGCAACAATAGGATGGATTCTGTTTTTACATTCATTATGTTAATCTGTGTCTTTTTAATTGGGGAATTGAGACCATTGATATTGAGAGATAACAATAACCAATGACTGTTAATTCCTGTTATTTTGTTGTTGTTGTTGGTGGTGATGGTGGTGGTGGTGGTGGTGGTGGTAGTGGTGGTGGTGTGTGTGTGTGTGTGTGTGTGTATGTGTGTGCACACACATGAGTGCATGCTTCCTTTCTTTTGATTTTTGTGGTGTGAGATTATTTCCTGTGTTTCATGTGTGTAGTTAACCTCTTCAAGTTATGGTTTTCTTTCTAGCATCTTCTGGATTTGTAGATAGATATTATTTAAATTTGACTTTATCATGGAGTACCATACTTTGTAGGCATCTCCATTTTTAGGTTAGGAAAATTTTCTTCTATGATTTTGTTGAAGACATTTTCTGGGTTTTTCTTCTTCTTCTATACCCATTATTATTTTTTTTTCCGGAGCTGGGGACCGAACCCAGGGCCTTGCGCTTGCTAGGCAAGCGCTCTATCACTGAGCTAAATTCCCAACCCCTATACCCATTATTCTTAAGTTTGTTTTTTCATAGTGTTCTAGATTTCCTGGATGTTTCGTGTCAGGATTTTTGTTTGCTTGCTTCTGATACATTTTCTTCAACAAATATGTCCATTTCTTTATTGTATCTTCAGTGCCTGAGATCTTTTCTTCTATTTCTTGTATTCTATTGTTGAAGCTTGTCTCTGTAGTTTCTGTTCAAATTTCTAAATTTTTGTTTCCAATTTTGTTTCAAATTCCCACAATTGCAGTTTTCTTGATTGTATTTCCAATTTCAGGTCTTGTCATTTGTTTGCTTGTTTATTTATTTTACAAGTATTTTCCTGGATTTCTTTAATGGATTTATTCATTTACTCTTTCAGTACCCCTAGCATATTCACAAAAGCTGTTTTAAGGTCTTTGGTCTTTCTCTTGTGCTTCAGCTGTGATGGAATATTCAGGGTTTGCTGTGGTAGGATAGATGGGTTCTAATGGAGACATTATTGTGGCTATTGTGGTTTTATGCTGACATCTCAGCATCTGGGTTTGGAATGATTTAAGGTCTAGGTACTGATTTCTGAATTTGTCTTTTGGGTGGTTGTTTTGTTCTTTGGTGTCTGCTTCCTCTCTGGATTTTCAAGAAGTGTGATGACTGCATGTTGCCTGTTTTTCTGGTCTGTTCAGCTGGTGTGTTCATGAGGAATGCCTGCTATTGTTGGAGGCTGGGGTACTGGGATGAGTTTGTGTTTCCTTGGGGATGGAGTGAGAGAGGAAAGAGAGACCATAGCAAGTTTCTAGCTGCAGAGATAGGGATGAGACTGGAAATTGGATCTCAGGAACAGTAGGAGAGGTGTAGGTCTGCCTTCAGGCTACTTGTTGCCTTGGAGGAGAGGCCCTTGGGTTAGCAGGGAGTGCCTGCTGGAGCTGGGGTCTGAGACAAAGCAACAACTATGTGGGGATTTGGGGGAGGTTAGGAGGGGGTGGTTTGTAAGAGCCACAGAAGAAGAGGGAAGTATAAGGGAAGGATGCCACTGGTCTTCTGTTACAGGACTAGGGATGAGACAGGGAGATTGGGTCTGTTGAAACAGAGAGAGAAGAGAAGGTCTTTTTGGTCAGCCTACCTGGTTTTCAGACAGACTTGGCTTGTCAGTTATTTTACTTTATTTGTTTATTGTTTTTGCTAATGTTTTCTTATTGGATAGCAGACAAAAATATTCTTATTTCCAAAATAGGTGTGATTGCAAAACTCAGGGTTATGGGCTTTGGTCTCTCATTTGCTAAACCTCTCGTCCATCAACCATTAATTGCATATGAACTCTCAGGGATGGGTTAAGGCCCATAAGCCTTTTTCTCTCTGATGACAGGGTGATATTGGTGTATCTAATCATGGATGTGTAGTGCAAGTTGTCACAACCGGTGTGAATTCAATAGTGCAACAATTATAACATGCTCAGAAGTCAGCATTCCATACCACAGTGCTCTAGTCCCTTTCTCTAGCTCTTAAATTATTTTTTCTCTCCTGATGTAGCACACAGACCAAATATTAATAAATTACTCATTACACATATTACTCAGCAATGACACAGGCAGTGCACATTTAATCATCTTCATGTTTTGTGTATTTCATCTTATTACGTCACTCAATTTGTTTCTGTAGATGCTTCCTTCTCATGGTGCTTGATCTCCTCTTCACAATGGTTCTTCAAGGTAACCAGTAGTTGTAGCCGTCTCTTAAAAGCACAGAACCTCTTTTTCCAAAATCTCCACTGCAGTTTTTGGATGGAGCTGCACTGTTGTCCATGCAGTCTCCCAAGCCTGAGGCAAAGCATCAGGTTTGCATGGCCCTCATCCCTCAGATGCTGAGGGCAGTACCAGGCCTTCAGGTGTCTCCAATGTTGTACTTCTTACAGTATGTCTGTTATCCGTTCCACCATGTTCCTTGAGACATGTAGTCTCATTTATGAGTAGGTATTTTAATAGTTGTTTGTTGTTAATAGTTTGATCAGATTGAGTACCTCCAGTTACTGAAGCTTCTCTGGCCAAAGCTGATCTGAACATTAACCTATGAGCACAAACACAGTTATTGAAAAAGTAATTTAACATGCTTGTCATGTTCATTCAGGAAACAACATTAGTAGCTTTATATTTTAAGGCACATGCCACTGTATAGCCTGTCTGGTCTGGAAATTTATAAAGATCCAACTTCCTTTACCGCTGAGTGCTGGGATTAAAACTAAACCATACTTGGTCCACTGGTTACTACTTTTATTTTTTTTATGTCTTAGTCAGGGCTTTACTGTTGTGAACAGACTCCATGACCAGGGCAAGTCTTATAAAGGACAACAGGTTCAGAGGCTCAGTTTATTATCTTCAAGGCAGGAACATGACAGCATCCAGGCAGGCATGGTGCAGGCAGAGCTGAGAGTTCTACATCTTCATCTGAAGGCTGCTAGTGGAAGACTGACTTCCAGGCAGCTAGGTTAAGTCCATGCCCACAGTGACACATCTACTCCAACAAGGCCATACATCCTAATAGTGCCACTCCCCGGGTCAAGCATATACAAACCATTACATTCCACTTCCTGGCCCCCATAGACTTGTGAGTCTATAGGACCACACCTAAGCATAGCATAATGCAAAATACAGTTATTTCAACTTCAAAAGTCCCCACAATCTATAGGAGTCTCAACAACATTAAAAGTTCAAAGTCTCTTCTGAGATTCATCCAATCACTTAACTGTAATCCCCAAAGCAAGACAGGAAACCAGCTGGGCAAACTCTGAACTCTGCATCTCCATGTCTGATGCCAATTCGGTCTTCAGATCTCCAATTCCTTTTTCATCTTTGTTGACAACAACAACTTCTTTCTCCTGGGCTGTTTGCACTCTCTGTTAGTATCTTTCCTCAGCAGATAGCCCACAGGTCTGGATTCTCAAACATCTTGGGGTCTCTGAGGCAACTTCAATGTTACAGCTTCTTATTTCAATGTCTGGGATCCACACCTGATCTTCTGGGTCTCCCCAAAGGGCTTGCGTCACTTCTCCAGCTCTGCCCTCTGTATCACTCTAAGGCTCAGGTTGATCCACTCCACTGCTGCTGCTGTTCTTGGTGATCACCCCCATGGCACTGGCATCCATAGGCTCTCTTCATAGTGCCAAGCCTCAACCCCTTTATGTGACCCCTTCAGTCATGGGCCATTAACGATAACTGAGGCTGTACCTTCACCAGTGGCCTTCACAGTGCCAAGCCTCAGCTGCTCTTCATGACCCCTTCATGCCTTCAAAACCAGTACCACCTGGGTGACTCTTACACATTACCACGTACAGCTGCAGCATGAGGTACAACCTTGGCTATCTCTGAAACACAGCTTCTTTTGTGCTCTCAGAAAACACTTCCCAGAAGATTTCACCTCAGTAATGCTGGTCTCTTCTTAATCACTGCTAATTTCTTAGTCCAGCTAACCAGCATCAATTGTCCCAGTAGTCCCTTTTATTTTTGACTCAAAGCCAGGGCCACTGCCAAGTTCTGCTGCTTGCTGGGGCTGGAACATGGCCCCCTTGTTACATTGTCACCAGCTTTCTGTTTTCCAACTCCTTCACTGCCTAAGCTTGGCTGTCCTGGTTCTGATTAACCTTAAACTCAGAGATCAGCTTGACTTTGTTTCCTGGGATTAAAGGTACCACCATGCTGGATCTCAACTCAGTAGGTAGGATCTTGCCCCAAAGTCTCTCTCCCTTCATCTGCTATCCTAGAACACAGGATTCTGGCTCCCTTTGTCTTCCTGGTATACCATATATTTTATATTTTTCTTTTTTTATTATTTCTTTATTTTTATGTATATGAGGACACTGTAGCTGTCTTCAGGCAAACCAGATCCCATTACAGAAGGTTGTGAACCACCCTATAGTTGTTTGGAATTGAACTCAGGACCTCTGGGAAGAGCAGTCAGTGTTCTTAACCACTGAGCCATCTCTCCAGCCCCATATTTTTCCTTTCTAAGCTTGCTACACTTGTTCAAAATGCTCTTCATGCAACTTAAGCAGAGAACGAAGTCTCTGTTGGGCTTTTTTGAGACTTCCTTTCTCAATGCAATTAATAATCTTTACCTGAGCCTCAGGTAGACTCTTCAGACAAGTGTAAAAAGCAACCATGTTCTTCACCAAAATATCACAAAAGCAGTCTCTAGGCCACATATTAAAATTCTTCTCCTCTGAAACCTCTAGAATCAGGCTTCCACAGTTCAAATCACCCTCAGCAACAAAATATTCCATATTCCTACTAGGATAGCCCATCAAACCCCACTTAAAGCATTCCATGGCTTTCCAAATCCAAAGTCCCCAAACCCACATTCTTCCAAAGAAAAGCATGGTCAGGCCTATCACAGCAATACCCTACACCTGGTACCAACTTCTGTCTTAGTCAGGATTTTACTGCTGTGAACAGACACCATGACCAAGGCAAGTCTTATAAAGAACATTTAATCATGACGGGCTTACAGGTTCAGAGGAACATGGCAGCATCCAGGCAGGCGTGGTGCAGGCAGAGCTGAGAGTTCTACATCTGCATCTGACGGCTGCTAGTGGAAGACTCAGTACTTTTATTTTTTAATTAATTAATTAATAATTTTTAGTATAGTTTAGTTTATTCAGGGAATGGGAAGGGGAATAGGGGGGGAAGAAAGGGAATAGAGGCCGGCCATGAGCACGTGGAGAGAGGGGGAGGGGAATGGGGAGAGAAGGGACAAAGGGGGAAGAGGGGAAAAGAGCAAGAGAGAAAGAAGAACAAGAGCTGGTTATTAATTTTAAAATGGAAGATTTATAATCACATTTTAAATTTTATTTATAGTAATTGGTCTAGCTAATTTTTCTATTTTTACATTAATTTTAGAAACTTTGAACTTATTAGGAAGTTAATATATGACATTTAGATTTTCCAATTTAGTAAAATTCATTTACATTTATATTAATCAAAAGAAATACTTTTTTAAAAAGGTAAATCATACATAGAACGGTAGAAACAGAGAAATAGATGTAATTAGAATTAATATAAATGTAATAATAGAAAAAAAGAACATTGTTTTCCCTTCCTCCAAACCCTCCCATATACTTCTCTATACTATCAAATTCATGTTCTTTTTTTTTTTGTTAATTGTTATATAGGTATATGTGTATGTAAACGTATATGTATATATTCCTAAATACATAAATACAGAAGCCAGATACATAAAGTCTCATCAGCAAGACCGCCTAAACACGAACTAAACAATGACAACAACAATAAACATGCTAGCGTGTAGGGTCTACATTTTATTATCATTCATAATTTGTGTGCTTTTTGTTTCCATCCTAATTTTGCTTATAAAATCATACTTATAAAAATTACTTTTCAGTGACAGTTTTTAATTTATCATGTCTATAATGGTTTACTTGATTATTCACTTTTTTGAGAGAAAGAGGCCTTTATGCATGCGAGGGTGACTAGAAACCCACTGTGTAGTAGTGATCCTTTTGACTGCACCTCTGGAGTGCTGGATTACAGCAGCTGTGCAACACCATGCGTCATTTATGCTTTTAACCTAGATCTCCCTTCTTTGCATCTGTTTCATTGCCTTTCTCTGTGTAGTACTGAAACAGAGCTCATTGTCTGGTACATGGGAGGCAAATGTTTTATCGCTGAGGTATTGCACCATTCCCTATATATTCATATATAATTCTTCAAAAGAGTGATTTTCCCTCTTACTCATGGTATATGGAATAGCAAGGGTCATGAAGAATATCTATTCACCTAGGTATAGTGGCTCATGTCTGTAAGCACAGCATTTAGGAGATGCAGAAAGGAAGTTGTGGAATTCAAGGTAATTGTTAATTGCATCATGTGTTTGAGGTTAGCCTGAGCTGTATTATAGAATCTTATGTCAAGAAGCAAAATATGGGAAAAATCATTGACTATAGCTTTAGTCATACCCCATAGGTTTTGACATGAGACATTACTCTTTTCTTTGCTCTCCAGGTGGCTTCTGATTTTGTTTTGAATGCATTTTGAGGATCACTGTTATGTTATCAGGTAGTCTCCTTTTATGTTCATCTTTTATTATTTATTTCTAACTTTCGTTTCTTAAGAGGTATGACTGTACATGCTGTCATTCATTCTAGACTGTGCTAATGTATTCTTAGGCAGTTAACACCACAACCAAAGTATAAGTTACTACAACGATGACATTTGTGGCCTCGTAATGATAATAACTGGGTTGAAGTTATTCATTTGAATGACACATGTTCTTGGGCGAGTTGTTAAATGCTGTGTATCTTCATTTCTTCATGTGTGAAATGAAACGAAGAATAATATCCATCTTGGAAGGTTGTCAAAAGGCTGAAATGAGGTTTAGGACATGCTTAGAGCAGGATCTGGTAGTAGTAAGTGCTTAATAACTGCTACACATGGTAAGTTAGACAGGAATAGTCTTCCTCCTGAGTATTTCCTATTGGAGTATATCTTATTCCACCTTGACTTCTGAAGAGTACCTGACTAGGCACACTCTTTGGGGGTTACTATCCTTCCACTCTTCCTTTGCCTCCAGGATGGTTGGTGATTGTCTAGGTGTTCCTTTGTATGTATCTTTTGTAACAGTGTTATTGAGCTTGCTAAGTTAGTGATGATTCTTGTAAACATTTAAACTTCTACAGTGAACCTTCTCTAGAACTTTGTGTGTTCTTTGCTCTTCAGTCACATGGCTTTATTCGGAGTTGGAAATTTAATCACTTCTTTGTCTGTTACTTCTGTATCTTTTACTCAAAGTAGGGACTCATCAATTTCTTCCACCTTTTAGATCAGTTTTCTAACTATTATAAACATATTTTTCTTAAAAAATTTTATTATTCTTACTTTTTTACTTAACTTGGCTGCATACCCATTTCTCAATAATGGCTTTCCCATTTTAATTTATTCTGGCACATAAGTAAAATCATGATTTTTTTAATCTCAGAAATTAAATTTTGCTTAAATTATTTCTTTTCCTTGCTACTACTATTTTTTACCTAGAAATAATAATGTATGGCTCTTCCAATGCTCCTAACTCGTAGGAAGATAATATAAATCTTGTAATATAAGTAGCCTCTTAATATAAAGAGCTGAATTAGGAGTTGAGTGAAAACAATTTGGTACTTCTCAGTTTTTTTATTATTGTACAAATATTTCGCTTTATACCCTATTTTCTGAGACATATGCAGAGATGCTTAAGCACCAGATTAAAGACATTCAAAAGATATTCTTAGACTGTTACCCATAAATGACCAGTTCTCTTGGTCCCAAGCCCTTCCACACCTCTGCATTTTATGTAAACACAGTCCTCCATGTAGCTCAGTATTATAGCTTCATTAATTTAGTTGTCTCTCAAAGGAATTCAGCAAACTCAAGAAAAATCACGGAACAAATATGCAAGTTGGGTACAGATTGTGGCTTGAGCAATAGACGATACTATTTTCCTATCAGCTTATTCTGTTTATATCCCCAAGGTCATCCTTGGACTAGTTAGAAAAAAGAAAAACTATACAGTTAATTAGTAAGGCAGGGATGACATACACAATAAACTGTTAAACAGTGATGTGCTTTCAGACTGAAATCTATCTTTCAAGGAAATCCATCTTTCCTTGGTGATGACTTTTTAATTTCTTTAAAAATATAATAGATATTGAAATACATAATATTTTCACATATATATGTGACAAAAGACTGTATTTTATATGTAAATATCTGTTCTTGTTTTCCCATCCCACAATATTTCTTATTTTCCCATTTTCTGCCTTCTTTGCATTAGGGGGCAGACTGTTTATAGAGGTACATTAAATTGTCTAAATTCGTGAAAATGTCATTACAAGTATACTTTGCCATACCACAATGTATCAAACTTATTCTTTTATTTTTTTTTGTCTTGCTCAAAACTAACATGTTCACTATAAAGATTTATGTCTTGCTTTAACTGTTGAAAATTGTATAGCACAATTTTTTCAAATACTAAATTTTCATATATATATATCCCTTTATTTCTGCCATGCATTCTAACTCCCCCCTCTTTTAATTACTTTTATTTTTATGGTCCAGTTCTTACCCTCCCTCTTGGTTCTCCCTTCCAGAGTTCCTCATCCCATTCCTCTTCCCTCCTGTCTCCAAAGAAATGTCCCCACTCCCCACTCCCCCTAACACCCCACCAGACCTCTCCACTCCCTGGAGCCTCCAGTCTCTTGAGGGTTAGGAGCATCTTCTCTGACTGAACCCAGACCCGGGAGTCCTGTGCTGTATATGTGTTGGGGGCCTCATCTCAGCTGGTGTATGCTGCCGGGTTGGTGATCCAGTGTCTGAGAGATCTCAGGGGTCCAGGTTAGTTGAGACTGCTGGTCTTCCTCCTCAGTTCTTCCGGCCTTTCCCTAATTCAACCACAGAGGTCCTCAACCTCAGTCCATGAGCTGGGTATAAGTATCTGCATCTATCTCAGTCAGCTGTTGGGCTTTTTGGGGGACAGCCATGCTAGGTTCCTGTCTGTCATCAGGGAAATGCAAATCAAAATGACCTGAGATTCCACCTCACACCAGTCAGAATGACTAAGATCAAAAACTCAGGTGACAGCACATGTCGGCAAGGATGTGGAGAAAGAGGAACACTCCTCCATTGCTGGTGGGGTTGCAAACTGGTACAACCATTCCGGAAATCAGTCTGGAGGCTCCTCAGAAAATTGGAAGTAGATCTACCTGAAGACCCAGCTATACCTCTCTTAGAAATATACGCAAAAGTAGCCCCACCATGCCACAGGGGCACATGCTCCACTATGTTCATAGTGGCCTTGTCTGCAATAGTCAGAAGCTGGAAAGAACCCAGATGTCCCCCAATGGAAGAATGGATACAGAAACTGTGGTTCATTTACACAATGGAATGCTATTCAGCTATTAAGAACAAGGACATCCTGAGTTTTGCAGGCAAATGGATGGAACTAGAAAATATCATGAAGAGTGAGGTAACTCAGACCAAAAGGACATGCATTATCATGCACTCACTAATAAGTGGATATTAGCCACAAAAAGTAGAGAACACCCAGGATACAGTCCACAGAACTCAAAAAGGTAAACAAGCAGAAGGGCCCAAGTGAGGACAACTCAGTCCCACTTGGGAGGGAGAAGACAACAGTCATAAGGGGGAGGGAGGGACCTGGGAGGGAAAGGGGATGGGCGTCGGGGGAGAGGGGAACATGATCTTGTATTGGGTGAGGGAAAAGGACTGAAGCCCTGAGGGCCAGCAGAAAGAATGGAAACGGTTGACCTCAGGAGGAAAAGGTAGGGTTGACCCTCCAGAATGTACCAGAGACCTGGGAGATGAGACACTCTCAGGACTCAAAGCAGGGGGTGGACTTTAGATGAAATGCCCTACAGTGGGGAGAGGGAACTTGTAGAGCCCACCTCCAGCAGAAAGACAGGGCATCAAGTGGAGGGACGGGGTTGCCATCCCACAGTCAAAAACTCTGACACAGAATTGTTCCTGTCTGAAAGAACTGCAGGAACAGCAAGGGAGAAGAGCCTGAGGGAAAGGAGGTGCAGTGACAGGTCCAAAGTGGAATCCATCTCAAGGGGAGGCTCTAAGACTTGACTCTAAGTTTCTTTTTGTACTTTTTGTCACTTTATCTTTGAGTGCTTCGTTTGGAGTAATTTCTCTTTCGATTTAAATTACTTCCCAGCTTCTGAGTTTGCCTCCAACATGCTTCATTACTTTCATATTCACTGCCTTGTTAAGCTGCTTCACACACACACACACACACACACACACACACACACACACACACACACACACACACACACATATCCTGGTATGTGTATGGAGGTCAGAGAACAACCTGCAGGAGTCATTTTTCCTGTTCAGCCTTCTGGGGTCCAGTGATCCAACTTAGGCCATGAGGGTAGGTAGCAAGGGGCTTTGCCTCCACCTTGATTCTTTCTTAAATGAAAATATCCTCTTTGCTTGTGTGTTCAACTGTAAAAATGTTTGCAAACTGATTTTAAGACTTATTTTTAAGGGAACAATAGTACCTGAAAATATGGAGAAGTAAACACAAATTTTGATTATTTACTGATTCTATGATTACCATCATGTCCATATTAACACCATTCTACCACCAATTCTCATTGGCCACTATCCTCTACATTTTGGTGAATTGACCTATGGGGGCAGAGGACATGAGAGACATTACTTAGCATGGACATTAAAGCCAAAAGGAGGAATCTAGGAATCAGAATAGCACCAAGAAATGGGACTCAAGACAATTGTCCACTCTGGAAAAGCAAGCATTAAGCTCAGAATCCTAGATCATACCTTTTTATAATACTGAATAATTCTTTCCCCAAAGGTCTTGAACATTGTAGGATAGCTTGTTGGTTCTCCCATTTTTTCCTGCTTTCTCTTAGTAACTCATGTTCAAGGTTTCTTACTATTGAACGAGATCGTGATACTGAATTCTTGTTAATGGCTAGATGCCAACATTTCAGAGTTTCATATGGCTGTGCCGTGTTAATGGCTTTGCAGCCCACCTGCTGGTTTCTAGTGTTGAATAATGTATTAGTGTTCATCTTCCTTAATTTACTTCTTCATTTTCCTAAAAACAGAATCTAGTCAGCTTCCAATTCCCTGTTACCTTAAACTCTGTGCAGTATGATTTCATGCATATCTCCCTATGGACTCATGGGAGAAGTGCTGTGGAATGCATATACAAAAAGAATATGATTTTTAGTCCTCAGGGTATATGTATAATTAATTTAAGTACTGCAAGATTGCTCTTTGCAATAGCAGTTCCACTCTAAACTCTAATAAGTTGTTTCCTTCTATCTGTATCCTTAGGAGCTGCTCATATGTCTCAGCGTTCTAGTTTTGCTAGCAAAAGAAATATAAATTAATTGTATTTCAGTTATTGATTATCTGAATAGTAATGAAAATGAGCATTTCTTCATCCACTTCTTTTTTTTTTTTTTCATTTTTACAAGAAATTTTATTTCTAGAAACTCGCCCATTTTATAGAATGTATGAAATAAAGGCATAAATATTGTATTCTCCAAGGAATCTTAACTTAATTAAACATCTTCTTTTGTTCTTAGAGAGATCGTCATAAGTCTTCATCCACTTCTAAGAATTTTGTCCCCCCTCTATATAATTTATACATTTTATCAGTTTAGGGCAGTATGTTTCCTTTTTGGGGGAGTATTTTACTTATGTCAGTTATTAATCCTTTATTAATGTTATTGCAAATATATTTTCTCCATAGGTTATCTCTTACCTTTGTAAATGGTATCCATTATCTAACAGAAATTATTTTCATTTAATCAAATGTATTAGTCTTCTGGTTTTTTGTATCTATTTTTTGTATCTATTTCTCATGTGTGTTTGAACATGTTCCCTGGATGCCATATGCATGCTCACACATATGCACCTGTGTACACGTGCACAAACACACATTAAATTGTATCACATGTGATACAATTTAATGAACAAATTAAGAATAATATAGGAATATATCTTTATGTCTTAGAAGCAGACAACTACTTACAACTCCTTAAACTAAACATTAGAAATAGCGGTAGGGCTGGGAAGAGAGTGTTTTACTGGGCATCAAACCCAGGACCTTATGCAGACTAGAATGTGCTCTACCACTGCACTGTATTTCCAGCATGTGTGTATGTGTGTGTATGTGCGTGTGTGTGTGTGTGTGTGTGTGTGTGTGTGTGTGTGTGTGTGTGTACAGGTGCATATGTGTGAGCATGCATGTGGAAGCCAGAGGACAAGCTTGGTTTTCAAATCTTTAGGTGCCATCCACTTTAATATTTGAGACAGGGTTTCTCACTGGCCTAGAACTCCAAACAGAATAAGCTGGCTGGCTCGCCAGTGAGTCCCAGGAATCCTCCTGCCTCCACAGATCCAGTACTGGGTTACAAGCAGGTGCAATCAGATCCAGATATTTGTACATGGATTCTGCAGGATCAACATCAGGCTCTCAGGTTTGCTCAGTAAGTACTTTATCAATTGTGCTATCTCTTCAGCCCATGGATTACTTTTTACTAGTTTCATATTTTAGCTTTCACATTTAGATGGTGCATCCTCTTAGTTCAAGTTCATACTTGGTATTAGGGAAAGGTGAATTGTGAGTCAATATTGCCAACAGTACACACTAAGTAGTCCATTTATTTCCTATTGATTTGTGTTGCCAATTTCACAGCTTATTGCTTCTCTACTTAAGTCTTTCTATAAACTTTTCCATTTATCTATATATTTTTCCCATACTACTCTTATTATTCTGGTATGGAAGGGATAGATGTTGCTCACCAAATGATCTGTGTACTTATATTCTCCACTTGCCTTGTATATAGATTATTGGGCAAAAAACTGTCAGTAAAAGTAATGTGGATGACTTCTGGGACACAGTGGTTATTTTTCTGTATGACAAGCAATATACTGAGTTATAAGATTGAAGAAGCCTGGGTTCCTGAGTTTGTGTACTTGCCTATTCTGGATAATTGATTCAATATAAAATTTAAATTATCTCCCCTTAAGAATGCTTTCTATTGAATACCATAATTTCATATTATCATTTTCTTTTTTTAAAAAAAGCTTGGTATAAATTAATGGTTTTATTTACATCTTTAACACTAGCAGATATCCAAAGCAGGCTGATGTCCATGGGCATAGCTAATGATATAGTTTTCAATATTAAATACTGCTTTTTACTTTTAATACATTTCAAAACCCTTTTGGTTCTAAATACTATGAAAACCAAAAGCAATGGAAAAAATATAATTGCTTTTTAAATTTCAATCACCAAGTTCTTCATTTAATCCTTTAAATATTTTAACATAGGCTTAAAATAGCATAAGGAATTCATACATTTTACAAGCTCTCAAATTCTTATCATCACAATGAAGTAATAAAAATTAAAGAGCAAAGTCTGCAAAGAGCAATTTTACAAAGATTTTCTAAAGAACAGATTAGAATTATCACATGATTTTGTACATCAAAGACATTAAAACTCAAAAGAGAACACTTCTGCAGAGACTTATGGAGGGGACAGAAATCTAGACAAAAGACACCAAATAACAAAAGCTACAGCCACTTCGTGCTTAATCTGAAGGTAAGAGGCCAGAACTTGTCAGTAGCAATTGGCAAAGGGCATCTTTTTATAAAAGAGGCACCAATACTTCAGTCTTTTTTTTTTTTTTCAATTTTGGACATAAGGTTGAGATATGTAGCCCAGGCTAGTCTCAAAATTGCAATTCATCAACTTCACCTCTCTCAGCACTGGGATTGCAGGAATGTGGAAGGCCAAAGAAGGTTCCAGATCTCTGAGTTTTGAAACGATTAGTAGTTATGAAGAGCCCATTACAAGTGCTGGGAATCTGTGGTCCTCTGCAAGAAGAGCAAGCTCTCTCACCATTGAGACACCTCTCCAGAACCATCTCTATGGCATAGTTTAAATGCAATAAAGGATGCAAACTTTCCCAACAAGGGAACTTCTTGGAAAACATGTAGGCTACACAATAGAGCTGAAACCATGATGTTCAATATTAAAGTACCGGACTCTTTTCTCCTTCTCGGAGACCAGACCACTCAGAGAGAGGAAATGCAGAGCTGTCCTAGGAGACCTCTGAGGCCAAATCGTTATATAACCTTGAACTGGAGACAACAAATGAATCTAACAGGGTTGGAAATGAAAAGTTTACACATCACACACTGATATTCTAAACAATCTTGAGTTTAGGAAATTAGAGGCAGACACCACGCAGAGGCTAGCACAGTGGTCATGATGACCACTGACCAGTTCCGAACACTTCATATATAAACTGATTGGGACCATGTATAGTCAGTCTCTCTTTCCCTGAGTGTTAGGGAATTTACTAAGTAAATTATGGAGGTATTGGTTATAGAAAATGTGGGTACAGCTTGGGAGATGGCTTAGTTGATAAAAATAATTGCTGTGTGAAGTTTTCTAGCATTCATTGACTTTAATCTAGTGAAAAAGGAGAAATATCCCTTAAGGTTTGCAGGAAAAGGGAATGTTTCCTTTTCTTTCTTTTTTTTTTTTTGAAAAGATGTATTCTTTTCCTAGTTTTCATTTGTATGAGGGTTTTGCCTGTGTGTATGTATATACATCACATTCATGCTTGGTGCCCACAAGGGCCAGAAGAGGATACCAGATACCCTCTAATGGAAGTTACAGATGGTTGTGAGATGGCACTAAACGCGAATTCTTCACAAGAGCAGCAAGTGCTCTTAACTGCTGAACCAACTGTCAGCCCACCTTAAAAATAAATTTTGGTGTGGAGTACCTAGATACTAGAACAGTGACTTCAAGACAGATGATCAAATGTGAATGCTTCACTCCTTCTTTAAAGAACAAGAATACCCTTGGCAGGGAATAGAGGCAAGATTAAAACAGACTGGAAGGAACACCCACATTCAGGCCTGCCCCACATGTGGCCCATGCATGTGTGTCAATTAGACAAGATGGATGAAGCAAAGAGGAGTGCAGGCTGACAGTGGCAGGATGCCAGTCTCCCGAGAGACACAGCAGAATACAGCAACACAGGCGTATGCCGGCAACAAACCACTGAACTGAGAATAGGACCCCCGTTGAGGAATCAGAGAAAGAACTGGAAAAGGCAAGAGGGCTCGAGACCCCATATGTACAACAATGCCAAGCAACAGAGCTTCCAGGGACTAGCCACTACCCTAAAGACTAACCATGGACCCTGGACTCTGAACTCATAGAGTAGCAATGAATATCCTAGCAAGAGCACCAGTGGAAGGGGAAGCCCTTGGTACTGCTAAGACTGCAAGAGGATGGGGAGGGGAACACCCATAAAGAAGGGGAGAGGGGGATGTTTGCCCGGAAACCGGGAAAGGGAATAACACTCGAAATATATAAGAAATACTCAAGTTAATAAAAAAAAATAGATTTTGGAATGTTTTCAGCCTCTCATGCACGGTGACTATCTTCCAGGTCACACAAAAAAATTGGAGCTGTTTGATTACCAGTATCTTCAAGTCTTGGAGCTAGTCTGGTCTGTTAGGCTCTACTGGATACACAGCAGGGATAGAAGGCACCTTCAACTAGCAATGAAGGAGACCATCACTGCCATTTTCTGCATTTATTTCAGTGGTTAACATTTAAATATTTCTGTTACTCTTCCTTTTATAACCTAAAAATTATTTAAAGGCATACTCTAACCCTAGAGAGATTTGAGGCCCCAGGGAGTGGGGAGGCCTGGCAGGAGTGGGGACATCCTCTTGGAGATAGGGGTGAGGAGGAATAGGATGAGGAACTGTGGGAGGGCAGACTGGGAGGAGGGCAATGACTGGACTGTAAAAAAATTAAAAAAAGAGCACTATCTCCTTTTTCAGAAAACACAGGTTTAATTCCCAACAACAACATGCAGCTGACAACTGTCTGTTAACTCCAGTTGCAGGGGAGCTGATGCCCTCTTTTTGGCACTAAGCACTTACATAATGTACAGACATGTATGTAGATCAAACTTTCCAAACACATAAAAAGTTTAAAAATATTTTCATTACTTATATTTCTCTGTGTATGTGTGTGTGTGTCTGTTTGTCCATCCGTCTGTCTGTCTGTCCGTCTGTCTGTCTATGGATGCATGTACACTCGAGCCAAAGTGCTCATGTGGAGGTTAGAGAACAACTTGGGAGTTGGCTATCTACTTCCAACAAGTCAACTGAGCATTGAACTAAAGTCCTTAAGGTTGACGGTAATCTCTATCCACTGAGACCTCTCAGTGCCCAGTATATGACTTTTTGCTATGTTCCTCTGTAGAAGGCCCATCCTTGTTCATACTTACATACTAATAGTACCTTTCTTTTCACTGACAAACAGCCATGGTGTCGGTGTAAAGTATTTTGTTAAAGCATTCAACTCTTCTTTGTTATAATAAACTTACCTCTCTTAAAGTCGTTAAAAAGTGTTTATGCTGTGTCTGCTTAGTTTTGCTTAGTTCTTCTCCAGTCAGTATATCTTTTTATGTCTTTCATTTTCAAAGTTTCTCTTGGCTTATTTATTCACCAGTATGCGGCTGGATTTTCAAATTTGGATGACATCTTTTAATAAGTGGGTGCAGCCTGTTTTTGTCATTGAACTATGTGCTTTGATTGACATGCTATTTCAAGAAATTTCCTTGTCTTATTTTCTATTGGATTCTTGTGCTTGTTTTCTGAGTGAATTTTATTTTTTTACTGTTTTACACATAGATTTTATTCCTTCTTTCCTCTGTGTGTGCTTCCCTCCCTGTGTCTCCTAGGTCTCTCTCTCTGTGTCTGTCTGTCTGTCTCTGTCTCTGTCTCTGTCTATGTCTCCGTCTCTCTTTGTCTCTCTCTCTTTGTGTGTCTATGTTTCTAGAAGTACTTCCTCAATCACTTTTTCACCTTCATTTTTGAGACAAAGTCTCACACAGAATCTTTGGAGCTCTTGATTTGGCTAGACTGGCTGGCCAATAAACACTAGGGAGCCCTCCTGACCCCACCTTTCCAGTGCTGAGATTACCTGACTTTTATGTGAGAATGTATTTCTGGTCCCCATACTTATGCAACACAAACTTTTCCTGGCCTTGTATTCCAAGTCTATTATTTTAGAGATTGATCTTGAAGCTTTACTTTTCATATTTTATTCAAGTCTAGAGCCAATCAGCAACAAAAATAGTTGGGAGTCTCAATGTGATTAATTTGTACTGATCATATATTAAATATAAAAGCTCATTTAAATCTATAATTCTCTTGATTTCTTTCTCTCTCTCTCTCTCTCTCTGTGTGTGTGTGTGTGTGTGTGTGTGTGTGTGTGTGTGTGTGTGTGTGTGTGTGTCCCATGGGGTGTGTGCATGTGACTATAGGGTGACCAATGAGTCCAGAAGAAAAAATATCATGGACTCCCACCTCATAGGTAGCAATATCCTAATAAACCCAGTGGAAGGAAGCCCTGGGTCCCTGCAAGACTGAACCCCCAGTGAACTAGACTGTTGGGGGGAGGGTGGTGATGGGGGGAGGATGGGGAGGGGAACACCCATAGAGAAGGGGGGGAGGGGTTAGGGGGATGGTGGACTGGAGGCCAGGAAAGGGAATGAGAATGAAAAAGTGAATAAGAAATAACGAAGGAGATAAAGATGAAGGAAAAAAAGAAAAAAAAAGAAAATATCAAAGACCCTGGAGCTAGAGTTGCGAACAGTTATCTGATGCTCGTTACGGGTTCTGGGAACCAAGCTCTGGTTCTTAACTGTTGAGCCATTCATTCCTCTAGGCCCCTCCTCTTTTCTCTTACATTGCTCTATCTTAACCTCACACCTAAGTTATTTTAAATTTTCAAAATTTGAGTCTCCTATGAGACATTTTTCTAGTTTCCTCCTCATCAAGGCACACTGGGAACTAATTTTGTAAAAGTCCAAAGAGACTCAGGATTTCCCAGATCACTTATTGCAGTTATCAGTATTCTTTGTTTCGCTAAAGAGATCTGGCAAGGCGGTAAATTCAACTTACATTGCAATTAAGCAATGAAGAAGCCTAATTTTGAAACTCATTCCCTTGGAGGTCTGTCTGGCAGCTCTTAGTGGAAGGATTCTTATAGTAAGTTTCTTTCTTTTCTTTTATATTAAACCCCATATGCAGGCTTACTAACTGTTTGTACTAGAAGTTCTTAGAAACAAATATCTTATCCTAACCAATTCGTAAGGAATATTTCAGCGGCCACATTTCAGAAATAATTGAATAATACACGGCTGAAACCCAATTTCTAGTGCCTATTACTATTTTACTAAATTAAATAAGAACTACTGTCTTAAGCTTCAGAAACATGTACTTTGTGTTGTCCACTTTTACATGGGATGTGATTTAAGACTCAACTCTAGTCTTTACAAAATAGAGTGTCTATTATAGGTTGGGATTTTTTTTTTGCACATTCATGAGACCTGGATACATACATCTATACAGAATGGGTTTCATTTCAAGGAGGATAGAGGATTCCAATGCCAATCAGGGAAAAAGGAGATGGTTAAAATAATTGCACAGGGTTGGGATTTAGGCTCAGTGGTAGAGCACTTGCCTAGGGAAGCGCAAGGCCCTGGGTTGGGTTCCAGCTCCAAAAAAAAAAAAAAAAAAAAAAAGAAAGAAAGAAACAAAAGAAAAGTGGCTTGTTTGGGGCTGGAGGGATGGCTCAGTGGTTAAGAGCACCGACTGCTCTTTCAGATGTCCTGAGTTCAATTCCCAGCAACCACATGGTGGCTCACAACCATCTGTAATGGATCCAATTCTCTCTTCTGGTGTGTCTGAAGACAGTGACAGTGTATTCACATAAAATAAATAAATAAATCTTTAAAAAAAATAATTCGGCACCTGGGATTAAGCGGACAGATGCTGGTGTACCCATCTGGAGTGTATGAGCGCAAATGTTCATTCTCAGTCAAGCAGAAAAAGACAGGACTATGGCAGGACTGGCCTCTTTCAGGCTCCCTTACTACTAAGTGGAAATCATGATCTATCTCCTCCCAATGCTATTATTTATTAAATGTGACCACGGGGACAACGCCACTATTGGGTAAGAACAATTCTAGGCTCCAAAGCTTCCTTTAGCTCTCCCCTAGAAGGATGGAAAGGCCACTACCCTAATTATGATTACTAATGTCTCCAGAATAATCTTCAAGTACTATAAGTAATCAAGCTTATAGGCAAGTATTCTAGTTCTCCAAATTATTTTCTTCCTAAAAGCTAAGATTTTATTGTTGGGGAAAAGTCCTGTGAAATGCTTTCCTCAAAGGAATTCTTCTGCCTGCCAAATTTATAAGTGTGAAAAGCTACAGATTATAAGAAATTTTTTTGGCTCCATGTATGGAGTTTGTCTTTATAAATCTGTCTTATTTAACTTTGTACAATGACCCCCAGGTTCATTCACTTCTCTAAAAATGTCATTTTTTTATGGCTAAATAATGTTCTGTAGTGTATAAATTCCACATTTTCCTTATCCTTTCTTTTAAAAAACTAATGTATTTATTACTAAGTAAAAATGATGTTCTATGACCAATAGCTATTTCAGTGAACAACTTAAATCATTGATCATTGGTTCTCAACCTTCCTAATGCATGACCCTTTAATACAGTTCCTCATATTGAGATGACCCAATCATTTTCATTGCTATTTCCGAACTGTAATTTTGCTACTGTTATGAATTGTAATGTAAATATCTGTGTTTTCTGGTGGTCTTAGGTGACCCCTGTGAAAAGGTCATTTGATCTCCTCCAAAGTGGTCACAACTAACAGGTTGAGAACCACCAACTTAAATAAGTTTTCTTCAAGAAAACTATTCATTGACTTAAGCTAGCAGCACGGTATTTTGCATGTACTTCCTTTTTTGTCACATAGACTACTTGAAAGACAGGTACTCAAGCATTGAGGGTTATCAACATGTTATTTCATAATGAACAAGGACTTTGTGGAAACCTTCAAAATAAAACTGGATTTTTAAGAATTTGAGTATGCCACTGTAAAAAAAAAATGCAACCACTACTAGTATACTTCGATGTCACTCTCTTGATTCCCTCCATGACACTGATAATTTTCTCATTGCTTTTGTACCAAATGTCAATTCTGTGAAAACAGCAAATAACATGTTAGTATTATTTTGAGAGTGGTTTTGACCGTACATTTTCAGCAACCTGCAATATCTTGTGAAATACTCATTGAGAGCTACTGATGTCCAGTATGACCCCAATTTATATAAAGAATACAGAGAAATATTCACACTAAGTATCTGAAAGAATTTTACTTATGTGAACCTTTATAAATGTGTCATAAACTTAAAAGCTGTGTCTTTTGGATGGCCTTTCCTGCAGTCTCTGCTCCACTCTTTGTCCTTGTATTTCCTTTAGATAGGAACAATTCTGGGTTAAAATTTTTGAGAAGGGTCTGTGGCCCTGTCCCTCAAACAAGGACCGTGCCTAACCTCTGGATATGGTCTCTACAGGTTCTTTCTCCCCTTTGTTGGGTATTTTGGCTAATGTCATCCCTGTTGGGTCCTGGGAACCTCTTGCTTCCCTGGCATCTGGAACTTTCTAGTGGCTACTCCCAGTTCCCTGTCCCCCACTGCTACATATTTCTGTTCAATTTCCTGACCCTCTGTACTTCCCAACTTCGATCACACCTGATCTTGTCCGCCCCATTTCCCCTTCCCCTCCTCTCTCCCTTCCAGATTCCTCCCTCCTCTACCTCCTGTGATTATTTTGTTCTCCCTTCTAAGTAGGACTGAAGCATCCACATTTTGGTCTTCCTTTTTAAGCTTCATATGGTTCTGTATCATCAGAATACTGATGATACAACTTTTAGGCTAATATCTATCCACTTAACAGTGAATACATACCATTTTTTTGTGACTAGGTTACCTCACTCAGGATGATATTTTCCAGTTCCATCCATTTGCCTATGAATTTCATGAAGTCATTGTTTTTGATAGCTGAGTAGTACTCCATTGTGTAGATGTACCACATTTTCTGTATCCATTCCTCTGTTGAAGGGCATCTGGGTTCTTTCCAGCTTCTGGCTATTATGAATAAGGCTGCTATGAACATAATGCTGTCCGACCTGGGGATCCATCCCATCTGCAGACACCAAACCCAGAAACTATTGCTGATGCCAAAAAATGCTTGCTGACAAGAGCCTGGTATAGCTGTCTCCTGAGAGGCTCAGCCAGGGCCTGACTAATACAGATGTGGATGCTCTCAGCCAAACATCTGACTGAGGCTGGAAACACCAATGGAAGAGTTAGGGGAAGGACTGCAGGAGCAGAAGGGGATTGCAACCCCATAGGAAGAACAGTATCAACTAACCAGACCCCCCAGAACTCCCAGGGACTAAACTACCAAACAAAGAGTACACATGGAGGGACCCATTGTTCCAGCCACATATGTAGCAGAGGATGATGACTTTATCTGACATCACTGGGAGGGGAAGTCCTTGGTCCTTTGTAGACTTGATGTGATGCCCCAGGGTAGGGGAAGGCTAGGGTCATGTGAGGCAGGAAGGGGTGGGTGGGCAGGGGAACAGCCTCATAGAAGCAGGGGAAAGTGGGACAGGATGGGGGGTTGTGGAAGGGAAACGAGGACGGGGGACAATATTTGAAATGTAAATAAATAAAATAGCCAATAATTAAAAAAAAAAGTCATGTCTTTTAATGGATCTATAGATCCCTTCTCAGCCTTTTGGCTATAATCAAGTTTAATACTTGTTTAGAAGTACATTAGTTTTAATTGTTTTTAGCTGGATTAACAAATACTGATTATATTCCTGTGCAAAAAATCATGTTATAATATGTATATACATTATGGGATGATTATATTACATTATAAAATATATCACATCTACTTTTGTTGCTAATGTGATGTTATCTTAAGTCATGATGTGCAATTCATCTCTATTTCTCTGTCTCTGTCTCTCTCTCTCTCTCTCTCACACACACACACAATGTGTGTGTGTGTGTGTGTGTGTGTGTGTGTGTGTGTGTGTGTGTTGCTGGTGGTTGAGCCCAAAGCTTCATAAATTATTTTGTTTGGATGTCAGCAGAGCAGGCTGTGTTTGGAAAATATTTTAGTATCTTTTTATTTTCTTTCTTCTTTGATTACTTGGGTCAGCCAGAGAAGAAAGAACTTGCACTGAAAAACAATGGAGTTGGGGTGAGGACACCAGAAAAATCTCTCCCCAACTCCTTTTCTAAAGGAGCTGACATCTCTAGCTTTAAGAATCCTACCATGGGTCAGCACCAAAGGTCCTTTTATTGTTCTGATTTTTCCCATGTTAATGAGATTTGGTCATTATATGCTCTTCACAGTTGTCTGAGAGAGCCCTTTCCTGTCAGAACGTGTCAGATAGGGGGTCTTGGATGTGTGTGTGTGTGTGTGTGTGTGCCTCTGCTTGTGGTGTGCATGTGCAAGGATGCCTTATTGTGTATTGTGTCATATTATCACCTCATTTCACCATTCATAATTTTAGAAGTGGTTTATTATAACTTTCAAACAAATGCTCATTTTATCTCCACCCCTAAGCTTTGATTCCTCTTGCAATTGCCACCAGATTACTTGTTAATGTGTGTGCTCATGTTTGGGACCAGAGGACAGTCTCAGGTATCATTCTCAGGAATTCCATTCCTCCTTTGATACACGGTCTCTCTCTGGCCTGGAGCTCATCAATTGTGCTAGACTGGCTGGCCAGTCAGGCCCTGGGATCTTCTTGTTTAGTCACCCCCGGCACCAGGATTACAGGTGGGCATGACACACAGCATTTTAAGTGGGTTCTAAAGATCAAAGCCAGGTCCTCCTACTTGTGAGGCAAGGACGCCCTGTTTTTCCTTTTATTTATGTAAAGTGTCCTGTTATACCCTCAATAACAGAATATTTTGGTATCCAAGCTGAAGGTTTATGACTTTAAAAACAACAAAAGGAACTTCTTCACCCTAAATGATCGTCTTTGTGATTACCACTCCTCTTCCACGGGTTCCGTTTTTCTGCTTCCCCCGACATAGGAACAGAATTCCTACCCCTGTCTTTCTTCGTACCATTTCTCCTTCCTAGGCTACTCTTCTATGGTGTCCTTCAGGCTCACCCCTCCCCCCCCTTTTTAGAATTAGATATATTTCTTTACTTACATTTCAAATGTTATTCCCCCCTTCCCAGTTTCCTGTCCATAAGCCCCCATCTCCTTCCCCTCCCCCTCCCCCATACGAGTATTCCCCCCATACTTCCCCCTTACTGCCCCCCATATTCCCCTGCACTGGAGGTCCAACCTTGGCAGGACCAAGGGCTTCCCCTTCCACTGGTGCCCCAACAATACCATCCTCTGCTACCTATGCAGTTGGAGCCCCTTCAGGCTCATCTTAAGTGCATCCTTCATTGATGTTCTGCTCATCCTCCCAGACAACAAGCATCTGACCCTGAGCTTATGCCCAGGTACTGTTAGTAACCCACATGTGTTCATGGTCCTTACCTTTAGAGTCAGACTTAATTAAAGCACCAGAACAATTCCTTGCCATTTTGCAACATACACTTTATTGATGGTACACATATGAAGTCTTTGGTGACAAAAATTCAAGTCAAAACAAGTAAGAGCTGAGTAGGCCATTCACAGACAGGATTACTATCAGTTCACAGAGGACCCAGGGGAAATACTCGACCCAAGCAGCACAATTCACATCACAGGACTACAGGACTACAGGACTATTTGGTATTCAGAAAATGGTTCCGCTTAAAGCTGGTGACTATCACAGATAACATCACTCCGAATGATACATTATTCAAAACTGGCAGCCGAATAATTCCTGTACTATACACACAAGTAGAAAAACAATAATGTCTCATTGTTAATGCTTCCAGCCTGGAAAACTGAGAGATCTCACATCTTGAGGGCACAGATCAATCAGAATTTGTTTACCAGCTTTATAACTTTCACTTTCACCAAGAGGTCATGGTGATTTGCTAAGGCTCGAATTTTCTTCACACACACCCCAGATGTAGTACATAAGTAAAACAGAGACCCCTTGTTGAATTCCCTGTAGTTGAACACTTCTGCTCTGAGGTTGTCAAAGATAATCTCAAATAGAGTAAGGGCATTAATAAGAATTTCTGATTCCACATAAGAATTATAAAGGGAACTGAATGATGACGGCACTTGGGTACCAAGAAGTTTCTTTAGCATGTCTGGATTTTCAGCAAAGTTTGAAAGGATTTTTAGAATCTCAACCTTGATTTTTCCACCCCCCTGAGATAACAAGCGGAAAAAGTTTGCAATGGAATTGACCAGCAGGTGCTGGTAGTCATTAGTAATAGTCATGTTCGTTAGAAATTTTAGCCCAACTACCTGCACCGCTGAGTTCAGGTTAGAGGCCATGACATCATCCATCACTTTATTCATGTACACCTGAAGTCGGCCCTGGTTCTCATAATTTTCACTCAGGTTATTCATGGCCATCAAGGCTTTTTCCTTAATGTGGGGGTCAGTCTTATTGATCATGTTTGCAATAATTGGGAGGCCTCCCAACTTTCGGATTGTTTCTTGATTACACGAATAGTTGGCATTGTTGCTCAGGGTGAGCAGGGCCACTTGCTGAATGAAGGGGTCGTCTGACTTCTGAAGCAAGGCTAGGACTTTTCTGAGATCTCGAACACCTAGAATCTCATCGATTTCATATGGAAAGGGGCGCTTATGCATGGGAATGGTTCTCTTCCCTTTCCCCCTCTGCTGGACCTCTGGCTCAGAGTCAGAATCTGACTCAGTATCAGTCCACCCAGATTCCCCTTCCTCAGATTCAGGGATCTCTGCTAGGAAGGCTTGCCCCCCATTAGCAGAAGCTGCAGCAGCCGCTGCAGCGCCATCACCAGGACGGAAACCCATCCCCAATTCATCCACTTCAACCTTGTTCTTCCTATTTTTGCCCTTGCCTCCACTCCGGTTCTTGTTTCCACCTTTGCCTCCACCTTTGGGTACAGCTCCAGTGGCTGCCCCAGTCTTAGGTATAGCCCCAGTGTGAGCTCCTGGGGCTGCTTTCTTGCCTGTGGCTGCTGTCTTAGAGGACCCTGAACTCCCAGGAGTCTCTGCAGCCCCAGAATGCATGGGCAGAGAAGCCTCAGCTACCGCGGCAGATGTTCCTGTTCCAGGAGTCCCTGTGGCTTCAGCAGGTGCTGCTGCCCTAGGGACCTCTGTGGTTGCTGCCCTCTGGGTAGATGCCACTGCCCTAGGAGTTGCTGGTCCCCCGGAAGGCACTGTTGCCCCAGAATACTGGACAGTCCTAGGAGGCACTACCCCAGGAGACTGGGCTGCCACAGGATGTACTGCTGCCCCAGGAGACTGAACTGTTCTGGTAGGCACTGTTGGGACTCCCCTGGGAAGCACTGATGATGGGGGTGGAAGCGGAGGTATCACCGTGCCAGGGGACTGGGTTATCCTGGGAGCTGCTGCCGGCCCAGTGAAGTGGGCTGCCACAGGAATGTAGACTGCCCCAGGAGGTGCTACTACTGCCCACGAAGGGGATGCTGGCACAAGAGACTGCACTGCCATGGCAGTTGCTGCTGACCCAGGAGACTGGACTGTCCCAGGATGTGCTACTGCCCAGGGAATTGCTGTTGGCCCAGGAGACACTATTGATGGTGAAGGTGCTGCTGGCCCAGGAGACTGTGCTACCCTCGGAGATACTGCTGGCCCAAGGGATGCTACTGCCCCAGAGGCCTCTGTGGTGCTAGAAGTTTCCACCACTTTGGGACCCCCTACTATTTCTGGGGCCTCTGCAGCAGTGAGAGGCCCTGTCACCTTGGGAGGAGGTGTAACTGCACAGGCAGCTGAAGTCACGACTATAGATTCCATATTAGCCTCAGTTCCTGACTTTAGCTCCTGGACTTTCCTTTCCGCCCCATTCTGAACCTTAGGACTGGGTGCAGTGGGTGCCACCTCTTCAGCTACAGCTGTGGCAAGACTGGAGGCTTCTTCTTGGGCCTTGTTCATTGTCTCAACACTGACTGGGGTTGGGGGATTGAATCCTGGCCCAAGGTCAATTGTGAAACCAGCTCTTAGCCCAGGTCTAGCCCTAGTTCCAGTACCCACAGAGGCCCGGTTCTTGGGCTTGGCCAGTCTCTTCTTCTTCTGCTCTTTCCCCCTAGTGTATTTGTAGACACAGTACCAGGCACTAGCCCCAATCACTATTCCAGCAGCTACACAGCCAGCATCCCGAGCTCGGCTCATGGTACACCTGGACTGAGTCTCTGATCCAGGTTGTGGAACTGGCTTGCTTCAGTGAAATGGACACCCAGTCGGAGGGAGGCTCTCAAGCTCAGGTTTGAAAGTTCTTCTGGGACTGCAAGCTGAGCTGGACCTAGTAGGAATGAATGTTAGGAATGAGTGGCACAGGATTTTAGGCTTACTGTGTTTAACCTGAGGAGAGAGTTTGGGGACACAGGTGTCAAAGCCTGCCCTTGCTGATTTAGACATTAACTGCAGGTTGGATCTTCAGCTCTAGTTCACCTTTCCAAGGCCACTACCCATAATTTACTTGTATGGGAGGGGATATTATGGAGGCCTGCGGAGAGGGGTAAATTGGAGATTCACTAACAATATCCCTACCCCCATTCGAATGTCCACAGATAGTGTTCATGTACATACCAGCTTCCTGGGATCAGGAGCAATTTCCACTCTGCTTGTGGCTGCAGGGCCTAAAGGTAGACGGATCTGTGGATAGATGACAGGTGGTTGTGAACCTTGGGTAAGCAGATTGTTCTTTCTCCCCTGACTTGCATTCTGGCGGGCCAAAAACTTATCCCTTAGGACTCGCTCTATTCTCCTCCAACTTACAAAGACAGATACCACACACCCCCATTCCTGCACCAAAAAGGGCAGCCCAGAACAAAAGGATCTAAAAGAAGGAAAAGATTCAGGGGAAGGTATTCTGCTTCTGCTCTCTGCCACACCCATACCAGGGACCAGCATTTCTCACCTCACCCCAAACACTGACCTGCAAGAATTCAGAGGTCTTTCTCCTTCCTCTAATTCAGCCAGAGCTTCGTGCTGAGGCTGAAGGGCAGGAATACAGACTGCAGGGACAGCCTAAGAACCTGATAGACATAGCAGCATCCAGAACAAGAGGCCTGAGGTTAGCTTTTTCCTCTCTGCACACCAAAATGGCAAAGAATTCCACCTTTCAATTCCTTTAATTCTTTTAGCCACTCACATCCCACCCATCCCAGTCCCCTCCCCCCACTTGCGCAGGCTCCCCAGGCCTCAACGCCCCCTTCTATTTCGCCCCACCTCTGGCCGCCATTTTTCTGAGACACAGCGCCACACCCCTTCTACTGCTGCAATGAGGCAGAGGGGGGCAAGGCAAGAGCTGTCTGAGATGCAGGGGGGGTGGGGAGGGAATCCTGCCAGATATTCTAGTGGTCCCCCGCTTGTGCTCAGCAGTTCTTCGTCCCCTATCTTCCTGGCCTAGCTCTAGCCTGCAGAGAAAGGGACTCTAGGCCCGCCTCTTTAGTTCCAGGGTCGTGATTTTTTTGTGGTTTCTCTGCTCTGAGCTCCACCTCCCACCTCCATCCCAAATCCCCAGACAACCGCCATTTCTTTAGCCTGCATACCCGAATTCCTTTTTTCAGGGTGAAGGTCTGGGTGGGCCGCAGGTGTCTGGAAAGCAGCTTGGCAGTTAGCATGGCGGTTCAATACCAGATTCTCTCACGGTCCGCCAGCAGCCCATACAGCGCCAAATCCTCCATCTCTCCCACAGAAGCTGGCACACCCATTTCCTAGCACCCTAGAAGGGGCAGGGGGCTGGGAGGGGAGGGGAGGGGAGGGGGCAGGGTTGTGGCAGCCGGGTGTCTGAAGAGGAAGGGTGGGAGGGAAAAATACCGATTGCTTCCAAATTTCAAGTCCTGCCGGTCGCCCGATCCCAACCCCCTTTTCTGGGCTTGTATGTGTTACCGCGTTTTGTTTCTCCTTCCCCCTCCGCTCAAAACAGCAAGGCAAGGAAGGGAGCCGAGCCGAATGTCAAACTAAAACCGCAGAACAGCTGGGAGAAACAAACGGTTTCTTCCAACACCCGATGGTCCTTTCAGGCCATTCCTCCCCTCCCCCGCTGCCCACCAAGATCCGCTGTGCCAGGATCCCGAGTCTGCAGAACCTCGGCTGCAGTCGCTGTGGGCTTGGCCTTCAGCATCCCTAGGCTATTTCTATCCCCCGGGTCCGGAGAATGTTCATTGTAACACTCACCTGACCAGTTCTGAGGGAATTTTCTCCGTCTCGCCTGGCAGACCGCAGCTATAATAGCCTTGGGTACCCGGAGGAAGATGGCAGGAATGGCCGTAAGGCTTTAAGTACCTTTGCCCACGTCAGCTCTTGGTCACGTGAGAGCCTCATCACCAGTAAGCTTGGGTCCCCGAATTCCACTCCCACCAAGAGCACAAACCCCCTCCTTTCTCCTACCCCTACCTCATCCCACCACAGCCGGCCCTGTCAATCATTCAGTGCCTTTGTAACCTCTGAGGCCCACAGTAGCCCCTTCTCCCTATATGAACTTGTTTTCTCTTGTTACTAGGGAGAAGCTGCAACTTCTAGAACTGTCGCCAATTTTTTTTTTTACCTTTTTTTTTCTCTTATGGAATTATCTCAAGTTTTTCCTGGGTTACTCCAAGCTTTCCCCTCCATTGTTCATTGTCCAGTCCTTACCTACTTTGACCATTTCCCTCGCCATTGAGTTTCTGCACCTGTCTAAGTAGATATGGGACAAATATCAAAGACGAAGCTAGGACTGGACAGGATGTGAGATTTGCACTTCTGGGAGACCCCTTCTTTGTGTTAAAAACTATGGCTACACCTTTATTTTTACAGGAAGAAGACACAATAAAACAAGAAACTCAGTGTGGGAAATAGCTGCAAAAATGAACAGAAATGTTTCGTTTAAAATAAAGATTTCTCTCACATCAATTTTGCTTACGTTTTATCACATAGAATATCATTGCTCTTGGCCCCATGGGGGATAGATTTTTTTTTATTTTTTTTTATTAACTTGAGTATTTCTTATATACATTTCGAGTGTTATTCCCTTTCCCAGTTTCCAGGCAAACATCCCCCTCCCCCCTCCCTTCTTTATGGGTATTCCCCTCCCATCCTCCTCCCCTTGCCGCCTCCCCCAACAATCTAGTTCTTGGGGATTCAGTCTTAGCGGGACAGAGGCTTCCCCCTTCCACTGGTGCTCTTACTAGGATATTCATTGCTACCTATGGGTTCAGAGTCAGGGTCAGTCCATCCTGTAGTCTTTAGGTAGTGGCCCAGTCCCTGGGAAGCTCTAGTTTGTGGCATTGTTGTACATATGGGGTCTCGAGCCTTCAAGCTCTTCAGTTCTTTCTCTGGTTCCTTCTTGGGGTCCTATTCTCAGTTCAGTGGTTTGCTGTGGCATATGTGTTTGCTGTATTCTGGCTGTGTCTCTAGGAGAGATCTACATCCGACTCCTATCGGCCTGCACTTCTTTCTTCATCCATCTTTTCTAATTGGATGGCTGTATATGAATGGGCCACATGTAGGGCAGGCTCTGGATGGGTGTTCCTTCTGTCTCTGTTTTAATCTTTTGCCTCTCTGTTCCCTGCCAAATTATTCTTTTCCCATTTAAAAGAAGGGTAAACATTCACATTTGATCATCCGTCTTGAGTTTCATTTTGTTCTAGGCATCTAGGGTAATTCAAGCATTTGGGCTAATAGCCCTTATCAATGAAATTACATGCCGTGTATGTCTTTTTTTCTGTGATTGGGTTACCTCACTCAGGATGATATTTTCCAGTTCAACCATTTGCCTATAAATTTCATAGAGTCATTGTTTTTTTGATAGCTGAGTAATATTCCATTGTGTAGATATACCATTTTCTGTATCCATTCCTCTGTTGAAGGGCATCTGGGTTTTCTTTCCAGCTTCTGGCTGTATAAATATAAGGCTCGATGAATACTGAACACGTTCTTTTTTTATGTGGGGGCATCTTTGGGTATATGCCCAAGAGAGGTAGGATAGGCTTCAGGATTTTCTGAGGCCTCAGTTTTCAGAATGAGTTGTACCATCCCACCAACAATGAAGGTGTTCCTCTTTCACTTTACATCCTCGCCAGCATTTACTGTCACCTGGTTTTGATCTTAACCACCATTCTCACTGGTGTGAGGTGAAATCTCAGGGTTGTTTTAGTTTGCATTTGAGGGGATAGATTTTTAAGCGTACAAGTTTTGAGCATCTAATTATTTTTCTTGATAACATAAATGTATTTACATATGATCATGAATCGTCTGGAGATGTATTCAGTAATATACCTTTGATATTTGGACAGCAAATATCCTATATTTCTTCTACAGAATAACTTTTTAAAAAATATTTATTTATTTATTTTATGTATAAGTATACCGTAGCTGTCTTCAGACACACCAGAAGAGGGCATCGGATCCCATTACAGATGGTTGTAAGCCACCATGTGGTTGCTGGGAATTGAACTTAGGACCTGTGGAAGAGCAGTCAGTGCTCTTAACCACTGAGCCATCTCTCCAGTCTCCTGGAATAGCTTTTAAGTTGAATTAGTAGATGCTCGTCTCTTTCCTTGTTAGGGAAACACACTTATTCAACATTACCATGCCCCTGCTTACTGCTGTGTTACTCTCCTGCGACTTTATGGCTGTAACCATGATAAAATTGAACACCTGTCCCTGGTTAGGTTCCAGTTTAGTGATTCACCTTTAAGATGCTTCAAGGCTAAGAAAAGTAATTGTGTGATGGGTGCAGGATGGTAAAATCCTCCTTGCTCTGTTCAGAAGGAGAGAAGCTGTAGTTCCACTACCCGCTCTAGTACTCCCGAGCCTTTAACGATGCCCCCCTGCCTGCAGACATCTGACCATGTTGCTTATTCCCAAAATATATATAGACAGGCCATCAAAGTGGTGACATGGGTGAATGCCTTTAGCTCCTTACCTTTCTTCTCTTCGGGATAACTCAGCAATGCATGAAATAGATTGCTCTTCCCATCTGTCTGTGGAGCTGAATATTTCAATGAATACAGAAGTGATTGCTGGCGGAAAGCTACTGTTAAATCAGCCTATTGGTCCAAAGTGGATGATGAATGGCAGTTATTTTGCAGCAAACCTAGGATTTTATTCATCCCAAAGGTTTTATTTTTTGTGTATGGGCTAGAAGTAGATTTTTAGGAGGGATTTAGGAGGTCCTTGACCTCAATGTTTTTCAAGGGTTTGCGAATCCATCTCTCAGGTATCTGCCCTTAAGGGGCCAATAGAACCACGTAAAAGGTGTTTTGTGTTTTTTGTATATTAGTAAGATTAAAATCTCTTTCGTCTAGTAATAAATATTACTAAACATGTTTGAAGCCTTGATTTAACATCCTAACGTGAAAGGAAAAATATGTAAAATATATACAAAGAAAGAATGTTGTAGCTTTTTTATTCCCAAGTCTTGCTAACAATCTCTGCTTTTTAAAAATTAGCCTTTTTATTGTTTTTTTTAATTGCAAGTCCCTTTCTGGTCCTGCTTTGCATAGGTGGCCAAGATCATGAAAGGGGGCAACTCCAGTTGGTAATGGGGTCATTTCCACAGTTCTATTTACACACAGAACTAAACAGACAAAGCATGAGTCACTGTATAAATGGTTAGAAGTTGGCAACATGGGATGGGGACAGATGAAGAGTAAGGGTGTCATTAAAAAAATGCAGGCTCCTCCCAAACTGGGTGCCTAGGACCAGACTGGGTCTACTTCAACCGAAGAGGAATCAAAAGATCGAAAGCAGTTTACTAAGGCCAAAACTGTCAGGAATGGAGGGAAAAGACAGTGCACGGGGTGAGAGGGATGTTTGGCAACTGCGGTGAAGGAATAGCCACCCCTCTGGGATCTCCCCAGCCCCTCTGGTCTGGTAGGAAAGGGGCAGCCTGCAACACCCAAGAGCAGATCTAGGGCTGCTAGGTGCTCCAGGCTGGGCGCTGGAAGTGGTTCACAAAGGCTTGCCCTCCAGGGAAATAATGTTGATACCAACTAGTTTCTCTGCCAGGGTGCAGCGGTCCTTGACCTCCTCATAGCAGTTAACTTGTAATTCATGCTTGATTCCTCTCAGCTTCTTCTGGATGGCATCCTTGCAGCTGACACAGATCATTTTGCTCTTAAGGGATGCACTCTCGGGGGCCCAGAAGATGAACACCATGTCCTTCTTCTTGCTCTCCTTGGTCTCATAGGTTGCGTCATAGAGAGCATAGTGGCAGTCCTTGTCTGGCAGCATCTTGACAAAAGTGGCGTAGGGATCATGCTTAGTCTGTCCCACATCTCCTACCAGGATCTCCTCGCCCTCCTCCAGGATGATGTGTCCTCGCTCAGGCACAAGAGCACTGCCTTCTTTCATTTCTTCACTTCTTCTGGCGTTGAAGACTTGAGAACTTTCATGTCATTGAACACCTTGATAACACCATCAGGGACAGCCACACCAGGGGCCATGTTTCTGGAAACGAAAAGGAGGCAGAAAGAGCTACAGAAGAACTGAGGTGCTGTAGCTGTTGCCAGGATCCGACTCTCTGCTTCTCTTTTAAAGCACATCTTAGTAAGTAAGTACATTTATGCTTATTGATGAAGTTCCAAGTCAAACAAAAAATCATAAAGAAAATAGGCATCGCTATTAACATTGTAAATATTCAGATTCACTTGGGGAACATTATTATCATAAAACCAAGACTTCCTCCCTAGGAACATGTCATGTAAGTTTCTGTCCATTTTTATGTTGTATTTTATCTTTCACAGGTTTCTTCAGCTATGTAATTCAGATTATTTGCTAATTCTTCTAATTTTTTTAGTCATTTTGTGGTGAAAAACACCATTTATTTTGTAAATTGTTTATTATTTTTAGTGACTGTATGTGCCACAGGTATGTGGTGCACTTGGAAGCTATTAAGACAGGGTTGAATTCCCTATAGCTGGAGTTACGAGCATTTGGGAGTAACTGAATGTGGGTGTTGGGAGCTGAACTGGGTTCACTGGGAGAGCAGCAAATACTCTTAATCCCTGAGCCATTTCTCTTGCCCAACCACTATTTTTTTTCTTGAGTTACAATTTCTGATAGGAAACTTTATATTAAGAAAAAAATTCTATATTTGGTATATTTATTTTCTGCTAGCAAGGTTTTGATATCTTAATAGTTCCAATAATTCTTAGGTGACATTTTTGGTTTGAATAGGTTTATACAAAATGTCATTTCCATCTTCGTTTTTCCTTTTTATTGTTACCAAAGCAGGGATAAATTTTAAACAGGAAAAATACGTGGTGATTTTCAAGTATATAAGTCTGAGTGTAAATTCATAGTTTTCCTAATTATCACCCAAATGTTCAATCAAAGTATTTGATTGAAAAAAAATTCAATTTCCACCAGGAGACATCCTGGATGAGTACCCTTGATTATTATTAAAAAATAAGATTTGTTTTTATTTTTAACATACCATTACACAGAAAAGACAGAGGGAAGATTTAATGTCAAGGCAACACAACTAAATATCTACTTATACAATCTTTGGAAACATTTATTAAAATAGAAAAGCAGAAATAGAACTGAACTTCATATTTAAAAAGGTTTTTAAAAAAGCTTTTCTAAACCTGAGGTGCCATTAGTTGATACCCTCATTTCATGTAATACTTTTAGAAACAAAATGCCAACATAATGCATAATCCTGATTTATACACTCAAAATCCAAACTATGGTGAAAGCTAAAGATATTGTATGAATTGGTCCTTTTCTCCTTTCTAGTATCCAAATTTCCTTTTCTTTGTCTCTTTGACCAGGACATCACCGAGAGCATCCTCGTGTTTTCTTTAGTTTTATCCTTTAGTGTAACACGTGTTACTTCTAATACAATCTCTTTTCAAAAGTTATTTTTAATGTCATACAAAAGTCATGTTCAAGATACTATCAATGAATGGAAGGAATTTGTAAAGTCCATTGTCCTGGTAGCCCACAGGGGATTGATAAATCTGCCAGGTCAGAGCCCTTCATGTAGTCTTTATCGGGTTAAGGATACTTTCTTTTATACCTAATTTAATTTAATCAATAAAGGAATCATTGGATTATATATAGTTCTTTACTACATAAATGAAGTTTCCTTCTTATTATTTTATTAATAGTTTGAAATTTTAAAAATGACTGGCTTACTTTATTAAGTGCTAAGCTAGGATTATACTTCAGTGGTAAGGTGCTTGCCTGCTAACATGAGGCCCTAGGTTCAATCCCTGAGACTCAAATACTTTGATTATAAGATTTTTTTCTATTAATTTGATGTTGTCAAGAGTGATGGAGCTATACCAGTAATTCTTGTCACTTTTGGTGTCCTACAGTATATTTTGAGCACATCTGGATATATTAACATTTTTGTAAACTCAAGCCCAATTCCTGAGTTGTTTAAAATAAAAACAAATATCCTCCCTACACAACTGACAAGACTCTGTCATAGTCAACCTTTTTACACTCCTGCCTCATCTTTCCTTTCTCTAATCATCCTAGCTTCCTGGGTATGCCTGGGCCAAACAGACCATGTACCCTTCACATAGCCTTTGTATGTTTGCCTTTCTGCTTGAGATTCTCTCCTCCTACATATCACCATATAGCCCTCATAGTGTTGTATTCTACTGATGGTGAACTTTAAAGGGCTGGGGGATGTAGCTCAATGGTAGAGTCCTTGCGTAGCATGTGCAAGCATGGGTTCAGCTCCAGCTCCTTACAAAAGCTGAACTCTGTATGGATATACAAATATGGATGGTTAGTATATAGTGTAGAGAATAATTCATTTCACTGTGACATTTCCATGTATGCATGTGATATACTTAAATCGTAGTTGCATGCCAGTCACCCTCTTTTATTCCCTCCCTCCCTCATCTCCTTCTTCCCTAAGAGTCCTCCTTCTCCATTCAGGTTTTTCCTTTCTAGGTTCCATTTTTACAAGGAAACATGCAATGTCTATCTCTCCAAGTCCTGCTTATTTTTTCACAACATAAAGATTTTCAGTTCTATCCACTTTTTTGCCAATCAAAGACTCCCAGTTCTACCCATTTAGTGACGTGGTTTCTTCTTTATGACAGAATAATTTGTGTGTGTGTGTGTGTGTGTGTGTGTGTGTGTGTGTGTGTGTGTCTATCTGCCTGCCTGCCTGCCTGTCTGTCTGTCTATCAAACCTAAACTTTCTAATGAGTCTTTTCCTGGTCAGTTTATATGCCAGAAATAAAGCTGCTTCCTCCAGTTCTCAGAGAAAATTTTTGCCTTGTGTGCAAAGCCTGTACAGACCAAGAAAGGTACAGTGTATTGCAGTAGGGCGAGAAAACATGGAGGGTTGCATTTGTCACACTTTGTTTGGCTAAAAGGGCCAGGAAAAAAATTAGGACCTGAGTTCACTAGACATATGGCCTCTTATGATCACATACTGAAGCCTCGTCCACACAGAGGTTCTTTTTTGCTCTTGTTGTTTTTGTTCTTTGAGAATTTCATTCATTGTGTTTAGATCATACTTACAACTTCCCTCAAATCCTCCAGCTTCATCACTCCCTTCCTTACACAACCAACTTGGTGTGGTCTTTTTTTTTAAAGAACCATTTAGTCCAACTTGTGCTGCCCATATATTTATTCTTGGACATGTAGTCTTCCACTGGAACACGCTCCATTTACCAGGTTTACACTCTTAAAGAAAAATGATCCCCTCCCCTCAGTTGCCAATACCTCCTATGCTAAAAGTGAGACTTTATGCCCACTTTCTCTCTCCATGAAGGTTTTATTCTGGCTTGAGTTTTTGGGGGTCTTGTGCATGCTGACGTAGCCATTGTGAGTTCTTATGAGCATCTTGTTCTGAGGTATCTAGAAAATATTGTTTCTTGCAGTCACCCAACCACTCCTGGCTCTTACAAACAGATTCTTGGCCAGGTAACAATTCCATTCTTTGGGCTGCAGACCGTGGTTTAGGAAGGGTGGGAAGAAGAGTAGGAGGAAAAACCATCCTGGATTCTGAGCCCCTGCAGGTTGATGTGGAGGTTGAAGTACTGATTGGAGACTACTGACGGTATGGGAGGATAGTAGTACAACTTTTTATGCCTTGGAGTGCTTTGTATTATCTTCACTGGGGTCCATGGGAACGTTACCTTTCTCATTTCATTTTCATCCCCTAAAAGTCAAGGCCATGTCAACAGCAGAAATAGTTGGTAATTTAAGAAGGCATAATCAAGGAACAAGTTTCCAGGAAGCAGAAGAATGGGGGACTAGGGTTACATTCAAGCAACATACATAGGGGTATACGTTTTCACACTATTTGCAGTTAGACTATCTGTCACTCAATGTCTACAAGCTTTTCAATGAGTTATTGTAGCCTTCTCTCTCACTCCCATTGGTATAGAGGGAATAGGGAGCCTGGGAGCCTGGGTGGGACCTAGCTTGCCAAGTATACTATATGGCCATCAGTATTGAGTTACTACTATATTCTGGGCTGTAGAGGAGCAGGACAAAGGTCTTGTCTGCTCAAGGGAATCATAGACATCTCCTCTCCTTGCTTGCTTGTTTGCTTGCGTGTGTGTGTGTGTGTGTGTGTGTGTGTGTGTGTGTGTGTGTGTGTGTGTGTGTGTTTATAGGGACATTTTTATTTTAACACAAGGAAACCACCCCTTCCCCATTCCATTATCTGTAATAGACTTAGGGTTTGGAGACACAAGCCTGGTGAAGGGTTCTCCATAAGTCAAGATAACAAAGTTGCCTTGACTGAGAAAATGAAACTGGAGGCCAGATCCAGAAATGGAGCAAATCAGTTTCTGGTATGCTACGTTGGACTCCCAAGATGTAAAGCCTGAGATAAGGATTCTTGTGAAAATGATTTATTGAAGGTGTGCTCTAAAGCGAGTGTATAGGATAGGGAAGAAGCTAAGCATAAACACAGTCCAACTTGAGTTTAGACTTAGCCTGAGACCAAGGAAACTCTGAAACATGAAAGACATGAAGGAATTGAGCCATCTTGAGATAAGAAAACTAGGCTTCTACAGACACTGAGAGAGAATACATGGGTAATGTTGAGAGAAGATGGACTTTGATTTCACAAAATGGCTCTGACAAATACTGAAGTATGAATCTTTGTCAGCCAACACTTATAACAGTTAGCAAATATATGCATCTACCTAGCAAATGGAGTCTGAAAGGTACACTGGTAGCATCTACTTTACCTACTACAGTTGTCAGTCTGCACTCTTGCAATAGAAATGAGCTTTCCATCCGTGTACCTCCAACCCACTATCAGAAGATTCAGTTTCAGCATGGCTATCTTTGGAGTCTTTTCATGCGTGCAGTCTGTCAGGATATGGTCTGCTTATCCACAAATAAAGGGAAAGAGGAAACAGCTTGAGCTTCACTAATCTCCTAGTTGCCTCATAAAAAGTTGCCTTCAGAGGGCAGCTTTTCTTCTTTAATGGAGAATCGAATCTTCCCCTCCACTGTATGCATTTTAGATAGGGACTATCCATTCAGTTTAGCACCCAGTGAACCTGTCTTTTGCATGTAATGAGATTAGAGAATAATACAGACATGGAGAGAAATTTAGGCATAAGCTATGTGATTTGGATATATTTAGAATAGTATTTTGTATAGGTTAAAACTGCACCATATGTCCTTTATCCATATGCAGTTCAGGGTAAGTCAGGCCAATGGAAGGGCATTGGGGCAAAGGGTCCCAGCTATGGTAATGGGTCATGTATATATCTAAAATCCACATGGTAGTCTTGAATTCTTGGGAGTAAAGATTGCACTTTAGTGAATTTAAACTTTGTGTCTTCATATCGTTAACATAAAAGAAAAACCAGCTTCCTTTCTTCCTGTGTTTTTCTTGCTCACGATGTGTTTGTTGTTAAATTTTACAAGCCAGAACACCAGGAAAAAGCATTGTTCCAAACTGGAAAATCATTTCAAACTTTGTTCTGTTTTTGCTGTAGGCTAGGGGAACAGAGATCTGTGTTAAGGTTGTAATTGCTGTGTTTAAGATCCAGTCTCCCAGACACATCTCACAGCTGTCCTGTCTGAGGATTTTAAGTCTTTGAGACAATGTTAAAATAGGGCATAGGCATCGCTTTGTTTAGTAGAGCCATTTTTGTTTCATTTCAACCCTTTTGTCAAGAAGAGGGTTTTTTTAACTACAGAGAAATTCTTGTTCAACTTCACAGACGAAGTCAGAAAAGTATAAATAAGCAAGCCTAGTCCTTGTACACAGTGATGGATAATTCAATAAGTCTTTTATTCACTTTAAAGCATAGATCCAGTTAAAATAATTAAATGCTGAGAAATTGTACTGTAATCTAATTTATTTCCCACACCTCTTCCACTCCAGTTTCATTTTTAATTAAAAATAATAAATACCATCTAGTGCTTTGAGATAATTAAATAGTATAGCATAATACAGAATAGATCATGAGAGTCTATAAAATATGTCTACAAAACAAGAGCTCCCAAGACCCAGATAATGATTTATTTTTCGTCAGTAGCTTGTCACACAATTATATTTTCACTAAAATTTGATGCAGTGTAGTTGATCAATTAGGCAATCTGATTTGCACTTTGAAAAGTATCTGGTAGCATACCGTCAAATTCAGGAACAACCGTCATTTGTGTTTAAGGCAAAAACCTCTTAATGCAGTACACACCAGGGACTGTTAAACTTTGTTTTTTCCAATGGTGGGTGATAGAGGTGATTACAGTTCATAAGCATGTGTAGGATGCTTTGGACTGTGGTCCTCACTGTTTGTGGTTAGGAAGAGTCATGATTCCCAAACAGGTACTCCATAGAATCAAACTCCGAATTTTTTCACTGAGGTTTTACATTTATTGAAAAATATTTATTATTTAAATTCTTACAGCCAATGTACCTTTGATATTCTAGACTTTATTTCTGTTTTACCTATCCAAATACATGCTTCTAGAAGGGAATTTTTGAAGGAACTGTGAGTTTTTTCCTGAACTACAAATACCATCTTCAGGAAGAGCACAATGCAAGTCTAGACCGCCTCTCTTTGTATCTAGATCAAGGGCTTCCAAAGGATATGAGTACCGTAAAAACACCTTCCACCTATTTTTGTTTGATACTTGCAGTGAGTCTAGAAACTGTTCTTTGGCTGGCCATTGAGTGAACATCCTATCAAGAAAGATTTGGGGAGTCCAAACCAAACTGCTGGGATATGCAGACTCCTATGTCAGATGTCTAGTAGATCAGTCCAATCTTGTGAAAAGGAACCCATAATTTGTGTTGCCAGAAACAGCATGCAGAACTGGCCTATGTGTTTTGGAACAGCCTTGTGGCTTTCTCCTGAATAAAAGTATCAAGTTGTTATTGATCATGGAGACAGAATGCTTCTCAGACACTCTTCTTTTTCTTCTGAGGCCATTCAAAAAGAATTCAAGTTCAAAGACAGAATTTCTTGAAATTTAAATAACTACCAACAATAGTATTCACTATATTAATTTACAGGGCAAAAAATTAAAAACCCATCCACAAAATAATAACTGTAGCTTGATTAGATAAGACCTTCTAATATGAGATAAGACGTCTCATAATTATTAGTTTAGATTTACCAAGTGTCTATTCATTTAATTTACAAAATTAACTCATTATTAAATATTTTTGATGTGTTGAGGGGTCTCATCCTGTAAGGGAAATAATTACTTCTTACATAGAAGCAATGAAAAAAAATCATTCCAAAATTTAATATTAAACCTGTAGCACTGTTATTAATTCAACAGTTAATTATGAATGTAATTAGTAGAGTAGGGTTTTGATGCTAATCAAGAACTACTAAGTTTTAATTACGTGTGCAGATCCACTACACAAAATTTCATTTGGTGAATTTTAGATTACTCTTACTCCAGAATTTAAGAAATGTGGACTAGAGCACTTGGTGAATGTACTTCACTCTTTTCCTAGAGAATCTTCAACATCTCTTGGTCCATAGTGCCTGGGTACATTCCACATTGCAATATTTCTGAATATGCAAGTTTCTTGGCTAATCTACATCAGTGGTTTCTAAAAGGTATTTTGAATGGTTATGTACTGTTAAAGCATAGTACAATACTACTGTATAAGTATATATCTCTGTATAATAAACATGTAATAATATATACATTTTAGAAGAGCATAGTTCATTACTTGCAAAGATACGGCAAAGGAAAAGCAATTTATATTTCTGTTGAGGCTGGTACACCTTACTTGGAAGATCTTTGTTTCAAATAGGATAGGTACATAGAATTATCCTGGCTGAGAACAAGAGATACAGGAATTAGTCCACTTATGAAAAGCAAAGTAAGGTTTGGGATGTTGGCAAATGCCTATAATACCAGAACTTGGGATGTACAGACAGGAGAAAAGCAACTTTGAGGACATCTTATGTTATCCAGAGAGGCACTCTCAAAAAAGGAATCATAAAATAAATGTGAAATTCAGAAAGTATATTATTATATATACACATATATTATTGTATATACATATACTTCAAAATGTATATCATATATAACATTTATATATTACATATTTACATATATGAATTAAAATAATTGGAATAAGCAACTACTAAAGAAAAACCACACTTTTACAGGACAAAGAAAGCCCTGAGGCTGGGGAGGTGGCATGGGGGATAAGAAAGCTTGCTCTGCAAGCATGAGGATCTCCATTTCAGTCCGTAGCACCCATGTAAAGAGCCAGGTACACCTGTGCACTTCTGTAAGTCTGAGAGGGTAGAGAG